>NC_056744.1:1523022106-1523084606 GCF_019279795.1 Protopterus annectens
ATGATGGTATACATTCTCTGTACAGTTGCATGACTGGACTGGATGATATGTTTCAAATATTGCCGTGACGTTATACAGTTGTATTGGCTTACTGTTAAACCATTGTAGCTGTGTTGCGAAGGGTCCTGGGGTCAGGAACTGCATGTGTTGGATATTGCATTGCAAAACATATCTGTTACGGCTGTGGTGGGGGGGAATATAGCAGTCATCACCAGGTATCCCTCATGTGAGCCCCCACCCCCAGTAACTGTGCATAAGGTCAGTTATTTTGTGGTGGAGGTTTCCGTTGTTTTTCCTATTTGGTGATGCAATTCACATATCTATCCACACACATATATATATATATATATATATATATATATATATATATATATATATATATATATATATATATATATGTCTAGATATATGTGGACATATTTATCTATCTACCTATATACCATTGATGTGACATGATGTATGTGTGAGTCATACATTTATATGTACCTGTGTATCTCTCTACATATACAGATCTATAACTGTCCATATGTCCATGCATAATTGGCTCGCAATATTGGCCTGTCCCACATTCGTCTGGTCAATTGACGTGGATGATCTCAGGCATGTGGTCAGTCAGGAATGACGATACATTACAGTTTCAGGCATCATGTTGTTCAGATTATGTGTATTACAAGAGATCACTGTTTAACTAGCAACGTTTTACATGTATAAGAACAATATTTCACATGTATCCCAATTTGTACCCCACTTTTGTCATACTGTGTCCAGAATGTTTGCAATAAGAGGTTGAGTGTTATGATATTAGTACAATTCCCCTTATACAGATTGACTGTGCTGCATGAAAAAATAAAAAAAAAATAAAAAAAATGATATGTCTGAGAATACTTGGGATTTATGTATATCCAACATGGTGTAGTGTTAATTCACTATGATTGTGGTATGCAGGGTCCTGAGTTTGGGCCTTGCAGTGGCTGTCAATTTTGTTGCTGGGTTGAACAAGGGTGGTGGGATACAGGGTGATTAAGGCACCTGTAAGCAGTTATAAGCATGTTTGCATGACAGTAAGCATTGCCAACTGCAGGTAACATTCAGTTACACCAGGTTAGCCTCAAAATTACTTACTTTGTGTACACAGTGCTTACCATCATGCAAACACATGTTACATATGCCTACAGATAGTTTGCATCAGATTTGCTGAGCCTGTAAACTTAAACTCGCTTACCAGTGCTGACATATGCTTACTACAGCTTATTGCTGCTTAACCTAACTATTGCTTTATGCATTATGATACTGACACCTCACATGTGCATTTGCTGCAGTACTCCAGGTTATATATATATATATATATATATATATATATATATATATATGTATTTGGCCGCAGCACTCCAGTTTATATATATATATATATATATATATATATATATATATATATATATATATATATTTATATATGTTATATGTTATTCCGTGGGTTATGCAACATACATATTACCCATAACGTGGTTTGCCATGGGAAATGGTATGTCTCAGTACCTTCCCTGTGTCCCCCCCCCTCCTTTCTCGCTGACATCCATGGGCCAGTCCCATTAGAACGGGTTCATCCAACCTCGGCACGCCTCGGTCCATAATGTCTCACCCATCATTCCCCCATTCCTCCTCCACATCGATCATCCTTACTACAGGTTCCAGCCGAATCTAACCACAACACTACACATAGCCCACTCTCCACTTCTCGGGACCCTTCGCGTAAGTTGACCCAACCCATGGATCCTCAGGCTTCCCACACATTTAGTCCTCGAACATACGTTACTGTCTTTGCTTACCTTTGAGGCATGATATGTTACCCCAAGGACTCTTTTTAGTAGAATTTTTGGGGGTGTCCCACGAGGGACAAACATGCATTTATTTAAGATTAGACTTGGCAGGTTGACAGTGTTTCTCCCACTAGTAGTATCCTGCCAGTAGTCTGGGAGGCAGTGCTGTGCTATGCTTAGTGGTGGGTATTATTTGATATGTATGATATTTGCCTTTTGGCATTAATTTCCCCTTCATCACTTGTTATATATGTGTCTTGTATCCTTGAAACATGTGTACATACACGGTATGGGGTCCTGGAAACTTCTACACTTAATTACAATACCACCTCACATCTGGATTTACTGCAGTACTCCAGTTCACATATGTATGTTTTCTAGTCGGTTATGGCACATATGACTGTATACTGATGCTTTTCACAGGTTCAATTTGATTATACTATGGTGAGGACATGTTTACTACTACCACATTCTTCTCTACTTCTGTGATGGCCTGGTGGATAGCTATTAGGACTATGGTGTGTAGGGTCCTGGGTTAGTGACTTGCATGGCTGTTTATCTTGTTGCTGGGCTGACAAAGACCCATTGGATACAGAGTGATTAAGGCACTTTAAAGCTGTTGTAAGGCCTTAAGCCCACTTACTAGCATGTACAAATGCTTACTAGTGCTTATTTGTGCTTACACCTGCTTACTAGTGCCTTATTCCATCTGACACTGATACGTCACATGTGCCTTTCTTGCAGTACTCCAGTTCATATATATATATATATATATATATATATATATATATGCTATTTTCTGGGTTTTGCAACAAATCTATTGGTTATAGCGTGCTTTGCCACGTAAAATAGACTGCGCTATAGTGGGACTCAAACCAGGAATGCCTGCTCATTGGTCAGATGCTCTACCCACTACACTATTGCGGTTCTGCTTCATTTGCATATTTCTACCATAATGTCATACCCATGTTTCCTTCCCTTGGCCCTCGAGCTCCGCGTACACAGCATCCATCCATTCTCCAGTTGCTAGCCCAGCTACATCACATCTCCACACATTTCCCTCTCTGCACGTCTCGGTACTCCTCCAGTATACTTTCTTGACCCAAGCTTCTGCAGGCTTTTCATCCATTTGGTCCCTGTATGTATGAGCCTTCCCTTGATCCTCCTCCGAGATGGGTGGAAACATCGATGTGACTCACAATTTGTGGTTCGTCCCACCAGGGATGGACCTGTTGTTGTGTCAAGAGTATACTTAGCTGATCAACACTCTTTCTCCCACTGGTAGCATCCTGCGAGGGGTTTGAGAAGTGGCGGTTTGCTTACATACCTGGCCAGCCTCATCTCCTGGTTCCGCGGAACCGACACCCCAGGTGTGACATACTGTGCATGAAGGATGCCCACACACCCCCACGGCGTGCATTGTTTCTCTTCAGTATTATGCAAGACTACTGTTCTTACAGTATGATTGGACAGGCACTCTTCTTTTGATACACATAGACTGCTCGTAATACTGTGATTGAGCAATGTACACGTTTGCTGGCATTAATCTACATACTTACATACATTTCCTATAATGTTGAATGACTGTGCTGGATGATATGTTTATGATAACAGCAGCGGAATTTGTATCTGCTATGGCTTACTGGTAACTCACTTAGACTATAGTGTGCAGGGTCCAGGGGTTGCAACCTGGGAGTGCAAATTATTTTGTTAATGGGCATGATGACAGCTGTTGGCTACAGAGTGACTAAGGCGCTGTTTGAGCGAGGCTCAGCATTGCTGACTTCTGGTTACGGTATCTTACACTGAGTTAGCTTCTACATTGCTTAACCAGTGTGGGCATTGCTTACCGCTGCCAAAACAGGATTCAAACTGCTTACTCCCTCATACCCCTGTGCTACTTCATGTATTTAGTTTACATTTGTTGACCGGGACAATCCGACTGGATGCTTGTCCATTTTCAGCGGTGGCCCAGGGAGTAGAGCTCCACAGTAAACCCCAGCTAGGCATTACAAGTAATACTGAGGTGTTCACATTCATAGAGAGTAACAGACTTAACATAGCTATGTACCACATTCTTCATGCTTAGTTTACGTTAACATGTTGGTATTATACATGCTTAGGTCAGGTTTACATGTCAGGTATGACTGTTGACAAAGTTGGAGTCCAGTTTAATAGGTCTGGATAGGTTACAGTCAGGTATTCGGGTTAGATTTAGTTACTCCATACCTGTGTGGTAGAGTAGATGAGAATAGTGAAGGAGTAGGTAGGTAGGTAGGGGGGAGACATTGTATAGCAGGCTACTGGAATAATTGGTAGGGGAGCAATAGGGTAGGTTTGAAGGATGTTGGGATTTGTCTGTGAGGCAGGACATGAGGTGTCAGTTTCACTAGTTGATGTAGGGGTATAGAGTGTAAGTTGGGGAGGGGGGGAATTTCACCAGGTGGTGAGCGTGTGCTGATCCAAGTGTGCTTTAGGTGTTCCTTCAAGTGTTATTTATATATGTCCTGTGGGACAGCTGAGGTAATACATGTGGGTAGAGGGTTCCAGATTCTGCCAATATAGTTGGGGAAGAGGGTGTCACCTACTTTTAACTTTAAACATTAATAGAAATGAAAAAGGGGTTGATAGGTAAGTGGTGTTAATGGGGCACAAAGAGGGAGAGATAGTAGGGGAATTATCCAGGGATGTGCAGGAAGGCTGAAGGGACGTTCCATAGCTGCCCATTTCTGTTACAGCAACAGCTGTGTATATACACTGCATTTGGAGGTTGCTTTGGAGGTGAGGACTACAATAATAACTTGTGATGCAGATTAGATCGGCTTACATGCCTACAGTGGGGTGTTGCGACCATGTGTTCTTTGGTGTTATGTAGTGGGTTTGCAACAACACATCTGGTTATACCATATTTTGCCATGTAAAATAGACTGTGCTGCAGTGGGACTCGTACCGGGAATGGCTGCTCGTTAGTTGGTAGCTCTGCCCAATTCACACAATTGCTTACATCCCCGGGGCGGTCCAAATAGAACCACTCCAGCCAACACCTGCACACCTTGGCCCATAATTTCATACCCATAGTTCCCCCCTGCCTCTCCTCTACAGCACTCATCCTAACTCTGGGTGCAGGTCGAGTTTAACCACACCACTACACACTGCCCAGTCTCCACTTCTTCGGACCCATCTCGTACGTTGTCTTGACCCATGGGTCATGAGGCTTTCCCAACCTTGTAGTACAAGTACATACATGCCCTGCCTTGATAAATTGTTGCACGGATGGGACTCTGATCATCATAACTTTTTGGGGTGTCCCACAAAGGACATTCCTGTCTCTGTTTCAAGATTAGAATTAGCGGGTCCACAGTGTTCCCTCCACTGGTTGTATCCTGCCTGTGGTTAGGGCAGCAGTGGATTGTTTATTTTGTTTATGTGTTTGTTTGTATGTTTCCCCTGTCTGGCTGGGGGGGGTAATGGTTCATGTTATATGTATGTTGATTGGGCCCCTCACCCCCATTTGGCACGGCCTGTGAACGTATGTCATTCTTATGTGCTGTATCATATCATAGATATATATCTGTGTATATATACACACACACACACACATATATATATATATATTTATATATATATATATATATATATATATATATATATATATATATATATATATATATATATATTGACGTCACCAATTGGCTAAGCTTCTGATGTCATTCTGAGGGGATCAAGTATTTGTCTGCCTGGGATGACATGATCGACAGACCATGATGCTTTGCCAGAGATGGCCTGCACCTGTCACCCTTGAAATTCCGGATACTGGCTAAGGCTCTTGCCACCCCTATAGTCCCTTTTTTAGGCAAGGTTCAAATGACAAATTCACCACCATAACAGGTGCAAGCAAGCAAATTCTGAGGGTAATGCTACTCAATGCTAGAAGTCTAAACCTCAAAATACACTCACTCGAGGCACTCCTTAAAATGGAGAACATCGACATCTGTGCAGTGACAGAGACCTGGTTCAAAGCTCCAGCGAGCACTCTTGCATTACCAGGCTATAATTCATACCACACCTTTTGGCCACCTAACCTGGACTGAAGCACTAAAGGTGGAGGCGTGTCCATATTCATTAAAGATATCCACACCTTCAGGCTAGTTGCACAGCATAATGCATCCTAGATTATCCAAGTGCAACTAACTCTGGGCAGGACCACAAATCAAATTGTAGCTTGCTACAGACTCCTCACCATGCCCCAAGATTCCCACTCCTTATTCCTTGATACACTGAAAAATATTAGGTACAATCCAACACCCTAATAATGGGCGATTTCAACTACCCCACCATTAACTGGGAAAACTACTCATGTACCAACTCTTTTGCTCAACGTTTTCTGGAATTCATAAATTCCAATGCCTTGGATCAACTTATTCACACCCCCACCAGGGGCAGCAATATCCTAGACCTGGTCATAACCAAGATGGGCGACAGGTGTTCCACACCAGAGGTCAGTTCCTCGTTGGTCAGGTCCGACCACAAGCTAATCACTCTAGAAATCCACATCCCATCCCCCATTAGGGAAACCACTGTAAAAAACTTCTCCAAAGCCAACTTCACACTTCTTAAGACAGAAGTGGCAAACTTCATGACACCCATGCAGACGGACAATAGAGGTATGACTGCTGAATCCTACACAAATGCACTTTATAAGCATTTACACAAATGCATGGATCATGCTATCCCTGACAGAACCAAGATGCTATCCTCCAAAAAAAGGAAATCAATCTAGTGGTCCTCTGCCATAAATAAACTCTGCAACAGAAGAAAGAAACTTTTGCAAAAAAGAGTAAAATACCATGACTGGAGGAATGCCCTGGTCAGCCTCAGTAAGAAGCTGAGATCCCTCATAAAATCCTCCAAAGCTAGTTACGAAAACAAAATTGCCACTGACTCTAATGACAACCACAAAGCATTCTATAGCTATGTCAAGAATCTCAATGGCAACACTCAGATCTGCTCTGAGTTACAGCACAATGGCACTAAATATACAGAACCAAATGATATTGCCAACATCCTGGCAGACAGGTTCAGTGCTAACTTTACCCCCCTCTCACCCCCTAGAGGGACCATCTCTATACCGGAAGAATGCAAAGTTCCTGTAATCACGGCTGCACACGTAAACAAAGACACTCTCCAAAGCCAACAACACAGCATCCATGGGACCTGACAATATCCCAGGCTGCATTCTACATGAACTACAGAATGAAATGGCACCCCACCTAAGTACCATGTGAAAATCATAGCCTCACCTCAGGCTTTGTGCCCACTGAATGGCACACCACAATGATTATCCCACTCCATAAAGGGAGAGCCGCAACGGACCCCAGGAACTATCACCCCATTAGCCTGATGAGCCTGGTCTGCAAGGCCATGGAACATATCATCATGGAACTCATAAACAAAGACATTGGTAATCTCCAAACTCTGGACCCCACCCAGTTTGGGTTTTTTAAAAGGCAGACCATGTCTCCTAAACCTGATAGACTTCTTTGAAGCAGACACCAAAGCCATAGATGAGGGTAAGGTGGCTCACACAGCCTATCTAGATCTCGCCAAGGCTTTCAACACCATCCCCCACTCTGGAATTATAGATAAGCTCACTAAACTAGGTATAAATCCCTATATCACAAAATGGGTTGCCAACTGGCTCATGGACAGATACCCACACTGTGAAAGTAGCAGACTAAAAATCCGACTTCAGACCAGTGACAAGTGGAGTACCACAGGGTTCAGTCCTAGGTCCTCTCCTGTTTGGGATCTACTTCTCTGAAGTACAGGCTAACACAGAAGGTTTTTGGCTAATGAAGTCTGAGATGACTGCAAACTAGGAGCCATAATCGAAACTCCTAACGATGTGGACATACTAAAAAAGGGCCTCACTAAGACAGATGCCTGGTGTCAAAGCCATGGCCTCAAGCTCAATGCCAAAAAGTGCATTGTCATCCTCTTTGGTAAAAACTCTATACCCATGAACTACCACATAGGTGGTAGTCTACTTAACACCGAAAGTGTGATAAGGGACCGTGGTACATAGGTGGACAGTAGTCTCTCCTCTGATAATCACATCACCACAGTGGTCAGAAAATCCTTCTGTGTGACACACCTCATCACAAAAGGTTTCTCATCCAGAAAAAAAGAGGTCATTGTTCCCCTCTACTCATCACTCATTAGACCCATTATAGAGTACAACGCCCCTTTTGGTATGTACCTCACAAGACATCTACAACAACTGGAAAGGCCACAGAAATACCTCACAAAGAGGATTACTGGCCTCAAACAGATGCCCTACACAGACCGTCTCAAAAAACTCCAGCTTTACTCCATTGCATATTGCCTACTCAGAGGCGATCTCTGCCTAACATACAAAGCTATGTGAAACCCAGAGCTGTTGGACATGCTCCACTTAAAGAAATCCCAATCCCTCCGAACTACATGCTGCAGGGACCTAAACCTTGTCACCACAATAAACAGAACATGCTGGAGGGATAGATTCCTGTCCCAGAGACTTCCCATACTCTGGAACAGACTACCTATCTATGTCAAACAGAGCTCCTCATTAGCACTCTTCAAGAAAAATCTTGATGATTGGATGGGAAATAGGAAAGTCACCCCAGGGATCACTTCTGCGGCTCTGCTCGAGAGGGGCGCAGGAAAATAATTTTCTTGGGTGGCGAAAGCCAGGGTACCTTTTTGGCTAGGCTTATATAGGCACTAGGGCCAATAGCCTAGTACCTACCTATGAATCTATATATCTAATGACATGTGGATGTATGGTTGTCCGCATATGTATATATCTATATGTGGGTATTTATATATATGTATGTGTATATATGTATACATATGTACTACAGAGAGGGAGAGGTATATATCTATTTAGTTATGGGTATATATATACACACACACACACACACACACACACACACACACACACACACACACACACACACACACACACTCACACACACACACACACACACACACGCATACATCTACATATTTAGCTACATGTCCCGTAATGTAGACTGGTATTGCTGGATACTATGTTTCGTGTGCATACTGGCCAACCTTGTGTGCCACGTATGTTTTGCAATACCTACAAATAAAACCATTAGTGTAAACAAAATCACAGTGCATTCTATTGTTGGTACCAGGGAAACATTTGTCCCATGTGGGACAACCCAAAAATTGGGTATTCAACTTTCATCTAAAAACAGAGCTGCAAAGGTACTCATGGCTATGTGCATGGACTACAGCATCTGGCAGACCTAGGATACTTGGGTCAGGACAACATACAGGATGGGTCCTGAGGGGGGGGGGGAGTAGAGGGTTGGCAATGTGTGGTGGTGTGGTAGCTATGGGCCAGTAACCAGGGAAGGGATGGTGGCTGCATGTGTGCAGCAGGGGGGGGGTCAGAACTGTGGGTAATGAATTTATGGGTCGAGGATGGCCTGGGTTGGATGGTCCTGTACTGGTCGGCCCGCCTAGTGGGTGGGGGAGAGGGGAATGTGATATCAACATGTAAAAAATGCAAGGAGACTGATTTAAATCATTATTTAAATGAAACACTTACAATAACATGAGCTTGGTAGTGTATTGCAGGGCGGACGTGTTTGCCGGGGAGGGTATGCCAATTCATACGAGATGTATATTGTTTGGGGCCTCTCAAGCCCATTAACAGTGCATGTGGACATATATGTTTCTGCTAATCTACCATTGCTATCTACAGATGCCTGGCAATATATACCTATATGGGTATATATATATTTGGGTACATATTTATACCTATGCCCATATATACCTACGGAAATATATATCTGCTTACATATATGTAATTTGCTGTGTATATATGGACTTATAGGTGTTGAAATATATATGTGTAGATGTCGGCATTTGCATGTATATATATTCATATATTTGTGTGTGTGTGTATATATATATATATATATATATATATATATATATATATATATATATATATATATATTTCTGGATAATTTTATATATACATATATATGTAACTATATATATAGACATGTATCCATTTAGACAGTAATATATTTACGCACACACACACATATATCTAGATGTAGGTATACATTCTCTGTACTGTTGCATGACTGGGCTGAAGTTATGCTTCTGACAACATACAGTTTAGGCATATCTGGCATGGCTTAGTGGTAAATCATTTTGTGTATGGCGTGCATGGTCCTGGGTTCGTGCCTTGCAGAGGCTTTTTATTTTGTTGCTGGGCAGAACACCTGCCGTTGGATACAGATTGATTTAGGCACTTTATAGCAGTTGTAAGCGGGTTTGCGAGGAGGTAAATACACCCAGTTAGCTTCTCCTTTGCTTACTCTGTGTAGGCACTGCTTACCACCACGCAAATGTACTTGCACACCCTTACTAGTGCTTACACCTGCTTACTGCTGCCTTATTCATTATGATACTGCCTCTTCACATGTGCATTTCCTGCAGTACTCCAGTTCATAAAGATATGTTATTTAGTGGGTTTTGCAATACAAATATTGCTAATACCATGCTTTGCCATGTAAAATAGACTGTGTTGCACTGGGACTCGAACTGGGAATGCCTGCTCGTTAGGCGAATGCTCTGCCCACTACACTATTGCTGTGATGCTTCATTTGAATATATTGTCCTTGTCATCCTCTTCAGCCTTTTAGGCTGCTTTAACCATAGCTAAGCAATGGGAACATCCATGCAACTACAGTTAGCTGTACTCGGAGTTTTAGGAAACAATACAGGGGTCACTTCTTTTGATTTTTATGTCCTGTTGGTGGGGATATGTGGACACCTATGAGCGGTCTCTCTCATTTATTTCCACTTTCTGTTGTTCAACATTGCAGGGGCGTGTTTATTCTGAGAGCTCTGCCCCCTGCACTCTTACACATTCTGTGTAAGCCTGGGAGCTCGAGCAGCACGCTTTCATTAATATGCATGGGGCACTGCCGTCCCGCTCCTAAACTGGCACTTGCATTCAGGACTAGACTAGTCCTGTATGGAAGATTAGTAAATCCGGGGGAATGTGTTTTCTTTAATCCTGGTTAATATATTTATGCTAATTTACAAAACTATAATACAACTATATGCTTGTCTTAAAATGTATAAATTAAATTATATAGCAGCCTAGTAGTTTTTAAACCTATATATTTTATGTTTTTATTAACTTAGAATAAAATTACTGTATGTATCTGTTTTTATGCATAGATCTATGTGTGTGTGTGTGTGTGTGTGTGTGTGTGTGTGTGTGTGTGTGTGTGTGTGTATTGCATATTTTGCATCAAGTATTACAACTGTGCACTTAACGCATTGATGGTTGGGACTACAAAGGAATTTTGGAACAGCTCTCTTACCATCATGACATCATTATGTAGATATGGCCATAAAGAAAACTAAGCACACAAATAAAGATACTACATCAAAAAACACACTTTTTAACAACACAAAACTGTGGTTTTAACACTGGCACATTCCTGAAAATTAAATTTGCTGTAAAACAGTGATGCATGGAAAAATGATTATGCACTTTAAATAATGCACAGTTGTGCAGACTTTGATGATGTCACAGTGACACGTGTGTTGTTTACCAGAGCCCTCATTAATGATGTTTTGAGATATGTCACATGTGGATATGGGTGTGTGCTGCATATTGTCTGCAGCAGCAGTTTCATTTCCACTAGAGAAGTACTGGGTTGCTGATACAGCTATTACATTTTTGTACCTGCCTACATCACTTCAGAAGACTGAAAACCCACAATCTCGAATCTCATAAAACTGACACCCAAAATCTTGAAAACTCAAAATCCTGAATCCCAAAAGACTGAAAACACAGGATACAAACACTGACTATAGACAAGACAAAGCATATTACTTTCCACCAAGTATGAGCAGAGGGCAAGCCCCCCTGCACCCCACACCCCCTGCTACTTAAATATATCACACTGGCAATCATACCATTATTTGTTTCATGACTGCCTGTTGTCACCTTAGTAATGTTCCATTCTAACTTGCTCTACAACAACATAACTCATGTTAGTGTAGTGAATTGCAATCTCGGAGTTGATATTTTTAAGTAGCAGGTGGTGTGGGAGGCGCGGCCCCCCACATGTGGGATGCAGGGGGCTTTCCCCCCTGCTCATACTTGGTGAAAAGTAATATGCTTTGTCTTGTCTTTGTTTCTCTGTGTCCTTGTACTGGAATATAGTCAGTGTTTGTATCCTGTGTGTTTTTAGTCTTTTGGGGATTCAGGATTTTGAATTTTCAGGACTTTGGGTGTCAGTCTTATGGGATTCAAGATTGTGGGTTTTCAGTCTTTTGAAGTAAATCCATATATATCTATATATATATATATATATATATATATATATATATATATATATATACATATACACCTTGTCAAAATCATGGCAGTTTATATACAGCTTGAGCATTCACAGTCGACTAGTAACTAGTATTGACGTTGGTGCCCAAGGCAACACTGGTACATCTCACGGGACTACTGATTTCATGACATTCTTGCAGCACGTCTAAAACATAAATATCACCATCATGCTGTCACTGCTGAAAATAATGGATATGTGTCTGGTCTGTTGGCATCAGATACCAATGACAAGGAGCTGACAGATGACCGATTATGTCTTCATTAATAAAACATCACATATGTTAAGTTTCATTTTAGGGTGTTTCACTTTTGAAATATTGCTGAGGACTTATTCTGCTAAGATATAAGACTCTTATTGCTGCAGTTATCATGAAACATAGTAAAGCATATATAATGTAAGTAGTAAGGCATTGTGGATTCAGCCTTTTGTGATGTTATAGCAGGAGTTTGTCAGATTAAAAAAAAAGAGGGAGCTGTGCTTAATAACTCACTTAAATGCAAAAATGCATCAAAACTTCATAATTTGGTATCGTGTGTGGTAAGATTGCACCTGTCTCTAAGTATTTATTATTATAGAATGTGCAGCAATATAATTAAGTGTACCCAACATATTCCTGCTGCCATATTAGTGTTTAGCTCATTGGATGACCAGCAGGCATTGGAGTAAGATATAACATGCTGTGCTGTGCCAACCACTGTGAGCAATATCCTTTATATTGCTGTTATTTGTCTTATGTTTCCAATTATGTTTATTTTCAGAGTTAAAGTCAAAACATGGTACCTCTGAAACATGATACAAGCTCTCCAAGGTGCATGTGCTCACACACACACACACACACACACACACACACATGCATTTCAGGGGCATGGGAACACCAAGTGTGTACATTGATAGTCCAGTTTAAAAGAATGCATGAAATGTATATATATATATATATATATATATATATATATATATATATATATATATATATATATATATATATATATATATATATATATATATATATATCTGCACCAGAACAACCTCATGGATACACCTCTTGACAGTGGAATGCTGCTTTGGTCATTGTGCCATACTGTGCAGCTTGTGAAAATATGAGGTACTGCCAACTATGCCAGGGGAAGTAAGGCAGTGGATGTGAAACATGCCAGCACAGCTAGCTGGAATTTTGTAAAGCATTATATGTCATTTGTATATCAAACTGATTTGTACAGATGCTTGTGTTAAAAATGTATTTGTAAAGCTGCTTGTGTTAAAAATGTACCAAGAGTGAAAAATAAATATATATCTATTATTGTAACTGTTTAAATGTATATGTTTTAACAGAGCATACTGGAAAAGAAGAGGTTAAGCTCAATCCATCTGACATTAGAAAAGAGTAAGAAATTTAACTTGGGCCTAGGCCATAAAGATGTTATCTTACAGTTCTTAATGCAGTCAGAGACAAAAAATCTGTACTAGGAAGCTTTCTGCATTGCCACTGGGGTGAACTAATTGTTACTCTGGAAGGATGGAGGTTTGAAATTGTTTTACGATTTCCAGAAGCTGCAGCAGATCTTAGCAGGGGTCTCTATGTGTATATCATTGACACATAGGTGCTAAATTCTGGCAGTTTCTAGTATTGGGGGGTTGCATGGTAACCAGAGGTAGGTAACTAGATATATGTGATGTCATTCTGTAATCCAGTGCTAAAAATGTTTAATACTATGTGACTGAAGTCTCAGAGCCCTCTGTTGTTGTAACCTGAAAAAGAAGGATCATTCATCTACTTCATCTTGCCTTGCTCTAGTAAGTAACCAGGGAATAATAATTCTTTATATCAGTCAGGAAAATATAGTGCGATTAGTTAAGCATTGTTTTTTTCTATAACTCTGTGAACCTGTCCACCTGTGCTATTTTTAATATTTCCCATGATTGAAACTCTGGTGTTTATTGTAAATAGATATTTAGCATTTTCATGTTCTTTTATTATTTATTATGAATTATATTTAAACTTTTCATTGTGTCTGGTCCTTTAGATAATATTTTAACCTTTGAGAGTACTTATATCTGTTGGTGACGCTGTGGCCACTCCTGAAAGCCTGGGTGTTTGGTCAACATTACCATTTGCATTAATATTAATTTTACTTAGTATAATTGAGCACCCTTCCAAGAGACTTAGAGTAGCTGGCTTTGGGGTGTCTGGTGGCAGTGTAAGTACCATATAGCCTGGCAGAAGGGAGCATTGCTAGTAAATCTGTGCCAGCCTTTCCCAGGTGTGTATGTGTGTGTGTAAAAATCAGATCTCAAAGTGTGTGTGTCAGCTACTTGGAGCAGGAACACGAAGCACTGCTTTCACAAAGAGGGTGCTGGAGGACTTGGCTTGGACACTCACCTGAGGACTTAACTCTACAGCTGTACCAGTGGGGAGCCTTATTGGTGACCTGGGGAGAGACAGAGAGAGAAACAGACCACAGGCTGATTGTGTTCCCCATGTGCTCAAAAGGGAAATTATGCTTGATGCAGAGAGCTGCATCTGGAAATACTGGGTGTATCCATTTTTTCCAAGTGAACATCCTTCTCCAGTGTCAGCAGTGAGGATTGAGGCTCATTGATTACTGGCCCAAATTGGGGACATCAAACAGCTGAAGATGGAGACAGTGCAAGAGGTGGAAACTGTAGCAAGATATGACCATAATGACATAGCTGTATATGTATGAATTTACCGTAAGGCTCTTGTCTGCTATTTCCTGCCATATCAGCATAACAAGATGTCATCCAAGGACTTCTGGAAAGGAATGCATTTCACTCTACCAAGTTATTCAAATCACAGTTTATCTGTTACTAGATTATAAACATGAAGGAGTAGCAATCTTGCTCAGGAATTACTTCAAAACAGCAATGCCATCTGAACTTACTTCATCACAAAAACAATCCACCTGAAACAGTTAAGCCAATATACCTTCAGGTCTGTTTTAAAAGGATATGAATCTTGTGCCTGTAGCACAAGGGACTCTGTGACCACTAGGAATTTTCTTTCTGAAAGCAGTTTTTAAAGGACAACAACAGGATTCTGTTATTAAATGCTCAACTTCTCTGTCATTTTTCTCCCTATTTACAGTCATTGCTATGAATAAACAACAATACAGCATTTAAAATATATTAAATTGACTGTTTCTCTCCGCTAGAACAGTACCTTACCATACTATGGTCATTTCACTTTCAAAAGACTTTTATCCTGCCCTGGAAATGCTTGCTGCAGTCTCCAATTCATTGATGTCATCAAAGCCAATGAATAGAGGTAGTTTTCTGGCCAATCCCCTACCCAAACTGACATCACCATGGCTGTCCTAAAACCCACCCATGCTCTAATGTCACAGCTCCTTGGTCCTTCCCATACCCATACAGAAAGTGAAGGCTAGAACAAGGAAACAGTAGGAGTCAGGTCTCCTGCTGTGAGCTGTCAATCACAGCAAGTAACAGCTGAAATTACCCTCAGGACTTTGACGGCTAGGAAAGTTAGGTGTGAAGGGGATGAGAGATGAGTCAAAGTAGTACAATTCAGGCTTCACAAAATACTGCAATTTAGTCATTCTAAAAAGAAGCAGCAGTAAAAAGCACTTTGAAAGTTTGTTTTGTGGCATTTGCACTGTTTGTGTTTTAAGTAGTCATTGAACGGCATGAAATGTTACTTAAAATTAACTGACTGAAAGACAACAGTGTATGCATATAAAGGAAGAAAGAGGCCTGCATGTTGAATTTTTTTACAGACAAACACTGCATTGTGGGATACCTAGAGGCAGACTAAAGAATCAGGATGAGTTCAAGATGCTAGACCCCATGTGGTCAGACTCAGAAAGGACTTATAAAAATATTTAAAAAAACTGCAAATAGTCCTAGAGTGGTGTTAAAATTTAGGAAACATCAAACCATGATGAAATAAGCATGTTTTTTTGAGTCTGTGCAAGTGGTTCTCCTTTAACCTTTTGTTTTTGGTAGGTAGAGTTCCAGCAGGTGGCCTTTTGTAATTTTCATCATTAACTCTCCAACTACAGATGTTTGGCTAATGGACCTTTAGACAACAGTCTAATAAAGATGATCCCTTGGGTAGTGGCAACATTATTGGCTTGTTCAAGTTTACTGGTACTGCCCCACTATCTATCCAATAACTTCTTAAACAGGTCCCACTAATGTCTTGAAGATCTATAAAATTCACATAAAGGGAAATGAAGCAATGCATTAAATGAGATATGAAACCAATGCATAGTAAGTGTATCAGCATGGTAGATGGGGGACAGCAACTTATAAAGCAAAGTTATGAACACTGCTCAGCTAAAAGAGCTCAGCAGCTATATTAGTGCCAAAGATGTTAAAACACATTTGTTTTCAGTATAGCAAACCTGCTGTCACAGCCATGTTTGCTGCCATCACCAACAGTGATGTCCCTGAGCCCCAAGCATTGGGAGCTGTCAAAGCACCAGATCATCTAATTGCCCTAACACGGTAATGGTCATAGCTCTGCTGTCATGCCCAATGAATGAAATATTTTATGAATCTCTGTATGGCAGGAGAGTGCAGCAGGGAACATTTACTTAGTGATGTAAATCATTACTGTGAAGCTGTTCCTGCTGGACTGCGTAACATGTTTGTGTCACATAGTGATTCTCCCACCATCTGTAGCATCAGTGGGCATGGTACAGCAATGACTACTGTGTGTAGTCATGTGCTCTTTATAGAACAGGGCAGTCATTGGTATGATCCCTGTCATTACAGTGGTCGATGTTTTTGAATTGCAGTAATGGTGAGTGTCATACTTAACATAGTGTGCAGTGCATGAATATAACTGCGCATTATGTTTATGAATAACATGGCACTTCTACAGTACAGGCAAATCATGAGTACTGATTATAACTGCAACACTGATACACTAACCAAGAGGGCAGAATTGTCAGCTTTGCAGACAGACAGGGAATAACCATTCCTATGACTGCAGTGCTTGAGTGTGGACATAGGTCAATAGGTGGACTGACAAAATGGGAAATTATCTTATTTCATGTAAAGATACTAAGTTGGCTGTAGCAGCAAAAGAAATTTGTTTCACAGCATTTACCTGATGTGGATTTAGGTGGTATGTTGTGAAATGGTATTAGCATGATACATTTGTAGTCTTTCTATGAATGCAGTAAAGTTTAACCAATACTGAAATACATAAATACATACATACATGTAGTAAAACAGAGAAATAACCAATATGATTATTGTATGAAGCTCAATATAGGTGATCTGCATAACAAAAGAAGAAGAAAGTAACACCAATAAAGGAGGGCATGTGTGGCATGCAGAAATGAAGTCAGTCTGCAACACACCAAAGAAAAAAAGGAAAGAAAATACTTTTTAGAGCAATGAAGCTCATAAAAGAAAAATGCATAATAATAATAATGATAATCATGGAGTTTGATAACAAAACAAAATTTAGCAACAATGTAACAAATGATGAAACCAAACATGGCTAAAAGTAAGAATTTAACTTTTACTCTCCGTCAGTGTTTTCATGCCCTTAAATGGTGCTTCATCAGACCATAATCATAAAGTAAAAGCATCACAGTTTAAATACGATAAAACATACAGGTTCAAAAACACATGACCATTGAAATCCCCAAATCACAGTTACCTAAATAAATATAAAGTAACCAACCATTGATACTTATTATCACATCATTTAAAAAGGTCCAGTGACTTCAAGATTGGTCTTAAAGCGACCTTCCCATTTAAACACAGTCATTTATCAGCCTGAAATTTTATGATCCATCTAACTTCATGTTTCTCAGTAGTGTTCCTGACATCACCTAAATGTAGATCTTCTTTCAAAAGCTCTATAGCCATAAATGTGAAAATGTGAATCTCACCATTCTCATTTATATGTTTGGCTAGAGCATTCTTATCGTCTCGGGTACATATTCTGTAAACATGTTCTCTCGCACATTCCATAAGGGAACGATTGATCTTCCCAACATAAAATGACTAAACACATCCCACAAGATGCTAAATAAACTAAATTCCTAGAAGAGCAATCTGCATTCACCTTAAAGCCATAGTTGGTATGTGTAGTGGGGTGTACAAAGTGATTGCTGCTATCAATATAGTTACAAAACTTACATTTCTTTCAGGGTCAAGTACCTAAAATATTAGTTGGAGTATCACCCACCCGTACATTATCCCTATAGCACAGGAGTCTCTTTAGAAATTTCATATTCTTAAA
Source organism: Protopterus annectens (assembly GCF_019279795.1). Taxonomy (NCBI): domain Eukaryota; kingdom Metazoa; phylum Chordata; order Ceratodontiformes; family Protopteridae; genus Protopterus; species Protopterus annectens. The sequence continues at coordinate 1,523,040,616 of NC_056744.1, forward strand.
ACAAAAATGCAGTTCATCTCCCACTAATTGCCTAATCTTGTCATCCGATAAAAGAACAGGCCAATTTTCCTTATAATTTTACATATGTTGTCAACATCACTGGGTTAAAACAAAGGAATAAATATGCACTGTCTATCTGAAGCTGTAGTGGTAGCACCTACATCTACTTCAGAATATGTTGAAAATATGGTTTAGCACAACCAGATCTCAATCAAGTAACATCTGCCTTCATCTCTTCTATTTCATGGATGGTGCAGTGGTGCAGCAGTAGCGTTGCTGCCTCACAGCAAGAGGCTCTCCAGTTTAATACTTGGCTGGAGTGCCTTCTGTGTGGAGTCTGCATGTCCTCCCTGCATTCGTGTGGGTTTCCTCCAGGTACTTTGGTTTCCTCCCACATGTCAAAGACATGCGTCTAGAGTGTTTCTCCCTGGACCTCCACTGAAAATCAGCCTCGTTTCAAGTCAGACTTTCCCAGTAAACAAATGTTAAATAAAAAAAAATAGTTCTATAGCCTCTCTGTGTGAGTTCACATTGCATTAAATTTAGGTCTTCTTGGAACCTCTCATTATTGTCATTCAGTCTATAGGGTCTCCTCCATTGTCCTTTCATAATATTCCTGTATATGTAACCAGGATGCATGCTATTCCTGTGTAATAAATTATTCCTACTGCATGTTTTCTAAAGACCTGTACCAAAGGACAAGTCAAAACTTCTATATACTCTAACATCATGAAAGGTGATTTCACATGTGGAATACAATCCAATTTTATAGAAGACTTGTGGATGATGTCTTTATGCTATCGACTGGGCACTTAGAATTGCTTAGAGAGTTCATTTATTATCTCCATAGTACCACCTCTTACTTAAAATTTACATATAATTATTCCACATATGAAGCTGTCTTTCTTTTTTTTTTTTTTTGCTCAAATAATAATAATTTTAATTTTGTTTTTAAATAAAACAGTAAATTTAGATTACAATTCAATAATAATGAATAGGACATTAACATTATTTACAATATTTACAAGTGGCCCAAAGAAGAGAAAAAAAAAAATAAAAATTCAAAGAAGAAAAAATAACATTCAGTAAATGAATTCTTATCTCTTATTTTTTTTCACAAATCAGCAGAAGTCTATATCTCTTTGAACTCATATGATGGAGATTGTATCCATTTGTGTTGTTTCAATGAGTGTAAGTATTTTGTTCCAGGGGTTATCTGTCCACTTTCTGGGAAAAATTCTTTGTTCCTTGACTTTTATCTCCTTTTGCGCAGTCTCTTTTAGAAGAAATATAAAGTCTTCAGAACGTGGAAGGGTTGTAGATTTCCATTTCCTTGTGATACACTTTCTGGCTACAGCCAAAATAGTCCATAAAAGATATTGATCTCTTCTGTTCATAACTACTAATTCATCTACATTCAGGAAAATTAAAGATTTTGTTAAGACAAATGAATCATTATAAATGGCTTGGAGAAATTTGCCAATTTCATCCCAATATTTTTTAATGCAATCATAAACAATATGTATCCAATCTGCTTCACAACTTAAAGAGCATCTCCAACAAATAACATTTTGTATAGAGTTGAATTTAACTATTTTGCTTGGAGTATAAAAGGCTCTATGTAAAAATTTCCAGGTGAAGATTCTCCATGTTTGGATATTAGAAGTTAGTTTGATGGTTATTTTTACAATCATTTGAAAGATTTGTTGTTAAACCTTTAGTTATAAAATTCCAAGTGTTTTGATCAGTTTTAATCTTGTAAACTATTAAAATTTTGTATAATTTAGACATTGAATTTGACCAGTCATAGTTGTCATAGATCAATTCATGTATATAGTTTATGAATTTTGGTTTAGTTTTAAAGGGCGAATCATTAATAATTTTGCATAAATCTTTGGAGTAAAGTAAACATTTTTTTGAGACTTATCCAAACCTTCTACATTGCCCACCTGATCATGAAGGGATTCACATCCAGATCTACTGAGGTCATTGTTCACCTGTACTCTTCACTTATCAGACCAATGATCGAGTACAATGCCCCATTCGGGATGTATCTCACCCGACATCTGCAGCAATTGGAGAGACCCCAAAAGTTCCTCACCAAAAGGATAAAGGGACTCCAAAATCTGTCATTTGCTGCCAGATTGAAGAAACTCCAGCTCTATTAAGTCGCATACCGTCTGCTCAGAGGTGACATGTGCCTGACATACAAGGCCATGTCCAACCCGGAATTAATGGAAATGCTCCACCTCAAAAAATCCAAATCCACCAAAACCACTTGAGCAAGCGACTTAAACCTTAGCACGGATATAAATAGGACATGCTGGAGGGATAGATTTATCACTCAGAGACTCCCTATGCTGTGGAATAAAATCCCGGTCCATGTGAGGCAGAGCACCTCGCTGGCTCTGTTCAAGAGAAATCTTGACCTGTGGATGGGAGATCGTAGGTTTACCCCAGGAATCATCTCTGTGTCACTGCTGGACAGAGGCACAACAAACTAATGGGCACAGTATTTTTTCATATAAGGGGTGGCGTAAGCCACAAAACTTTGGGCTAGGCTTATAAATGCCTTAGGGCAGATAGCCTAGTATAAACCTATGAACCTAATTCATTGAAGCTGTCTTTCTTGATGTTAGAGTATATAGAAATGTTGACTTGTTCTATGGTACAAGTCTTTAGAAAACATGCTGAAGAATAATTTTTTGAGGAAGCAACTATCCACAGTGGAATTCTTCATTGCATTGTCATAACAAAACAAAATTAACATTTTGTATAAGTATTTTGTAAAAATTAAGTTCTTGCCAGACACCACAGTTGCAAGCTTAATAATGTCACTTTTTGGTAATGATACCAATGTGATTTGTGTCAGCAGACACCAGAGTACAAAGCATATTTCTATACGATCAGTTATTTAGATTTCACTAGTAGGTAAAACACAAAATAATCCCTGTCTGAATATATAAATTTTGCATTAGAAATGTAAAGCTAAACAACTGTATTATTGTCCCTTAGCTTCAACAAAATACAACTTGTTTTAACAAACAATGTGTGTGTGTGTGTGTGTGTGTGTGTGTGTGTGTGTGTGTGTGTGTGTGTGTGTGTGTGTGTGTGTGTGTGTGTGTGTGTGTGTGTGTGTGTGTGTGTGTGTGTGTGTGTGTGTGTGTGCATTGCTCCAAAACTCACACATATAGTCTCACAACACACACAGAAAATAATATTTAAAAGAAAACATCATGCTGGCACTCAAAATTGTCTTTTTTCATTGTATCTTTGTTTTTTGGGCTATTTTAACTCATTAGCACCTATAAGGTACTTCTAAGGTGAATTACATCAGCAGGCCTAGTAAAGTAGGGTGATGGGAAGTGTACAGGGTGGTACACAACTCAAAACAGTATAACCCACACAGTATATTATTCTCACAAAAACACACAAACAGTTGCCAGTATTGAGATTAGAACCCCTACCTATGTAGTTATTCCTACTATAGCGTTAAGCAGTTATCAGATGCACCATGGAGCTTATATGATTTCACCTAGTCCCAAGGCACTTCTAAGGTGAATTACATCAGCAGGCCTGCAATTATTGCACGTGCTACAGAGCTTACTGGACTGACAACTGTCCAAAGGTGCTGATAACTGCACAGCTGAGGTAAACTATTACAGGTGCTAGAAAGTCTGCCTTCAGTTTTTTCCTTAGATCTTGCTAATTCTTTCTCTGTTGCACTTCAACTAGCCTAATTGCTTTGCACTTCAACAGGTTTTTGTATCAATTGTTCTAGCACACCTGAGAGCCATCAGCAGTAGTCGTTCTTCACCGAATTAGCTCCAGTACTTAGTAGTTATGACCACCCCTCTTGGCATGATTAAAGTGCAGTTCTCTGTGCTTTTGCCCATTAACTTGGTGCACTTGGGCATTCTAAGGCACGGTTGCAACTGCCTCATGTACACAGACAACCCTCTCCTCTAAACTTTCAACACTCAGACTTGTGAGAGGCACACCTATATCATCAAATTGGAAGATATACACTCTCCAGTGAAGACTGGACTAGCTGGTCAAGAGGAGAAGGGTCAACACCTGCACCATACCACATGGAACATATACCCCTCCAGAACACTCACTTTCACAGCTCTGTTATAGAAACAAAAAACACACACCCACCTTCATAGAGGCACTCAATAGACATTTACCCAAGCAGCAGAGACCACCAAGACAGACACTTGATCGGCCACCACAAAGCAGCACAAACCACAGAACACATATCTCACCTACACAGTGTGCCCCTCAACCTAAGCCCCTAAGACTAACCACCCTGACCAATACAGTAATCATTGGTGACTCAATAGTGAGGCACACAGATGTTTACTCACTAGGCTGAACATGGAGAAGGTAACAGTCAGCTGTCAATCAGGTGCTAGACTCCAACACACAACACATCCAGTCAGGTCACTTCACAACAACTACAAGTATTAGTCTGTCATTGTCCATGTGGGTGTGAATGACCTGAGATGCACCTCCATGGACTATATGAAAAGTTACATGGTGAAGCTCTCAGATTATGTGGGCCAGGCAGGTGCTATGACAGTAGCCCTGAGCAGTATACTACTTTCACCCAGAATGATGCTGCAGTACAAATAAATGATTGACTTCAACAATTGGCTTAAGTTTCTGGTGTCATTTTCAGGGGATGCAGTATCTGTCAGACCGCAATGGCTTTCCAGATATGGCCTGCATTTGTCACCCCTGGGTTTTCAGGTACTGGTTAAGTGTCCTGCCACCCCTATAGTGCCTTTTTAGGTGGTGTTCTAAATAAAATTACCACCATAACAGCTATAAATAAATGCAATCTGGGGTCATGCTGCTCAACAGTAGATATCTACATCTCAAGATAAAGTCACTTGAAGTACTCTTCAAAATATAGAACATTGACATTTGTGCTATAATGGAGGCCTGGTTTACAGCAGCAGATAGCACCCCTGCACTACCAGGTTATAACTCATTCCATGTGTGTGACTCACTCTGTCTGTGTCCCCCTGTGTCTCTATCACTGTCTCTCTCTCTCACTTCCCCACATTTATGTGTGTGTATGCTTGACATATGTTCTCTGTTGCCCATATATATATGTGTGTGTGTGTGTGTGTGTGTGTGTGTGTGTGTGTATGTAACTCATGCAACATATGCAGATATATCACATATGGGCCACTTACAACAAGCTGAGGATAATCCTGTCTGATGTGTGTGTGTGTGGGGACAGTTGAGGTGTACATAGCTGTCTGTATGCACAGACATATATACACAATGCTGCCATATATTCCGATGTGAGTTCCAACATATCCTGCTATTCTCTAAGTGTAGGAGCATGCCCATTGTGACTTTCTATAGTTAGAGTGGGACTCCATTCCAGAGATAGGTGTATACCAGTTCAGGGTTTTGTGTACTACAGCCATACCTCTCAGGAGTACACAGGACTTTCCTCAGGGTACTTGTTTTGTCTAGCAGACATTTTCTGACATATCTGCAGTCTGACACTAAAATGTATTGTGTCATTACCTAGTACCAGACAGCTTCAGATCATCACAGTGCTTTACCAGAGGAATACTAGTTGTATGATGCATAGACCAATATTATGAGGGCAGCTATGTACATTATTGCCCAATACAGCCAGTTGTGAGGTGTGGTTACAGCCAGTTTAGTAATGACATGGCTGTATAAACAGTCCAGCAACCTGGTTCTATATGGATTTGGGATCTCCTGCTTGTGTAGTATCTTTCTAACTTAAGATGTCATATCCTTGTGTGGGCATACCTCTCACCTGTACATTTCTGGCAGGTTGTCCAGGTGTTAGGCTAGAGGTTTCATACTTTCTACGTAAACTTGTGTTTTTATGGCAAGTTAGTAATATATAATTGAAGAGTGATGTTACAAAATGATGACAGACATTACTGTTGCAGACTACATAACCTTCATTCAATTCCCGCTATTGCAAACCCCTCACTTTACCAACTTTCTCAGTATGTAAGGGCGATGTTTACAACACATGACTATCATTGTGCCTTTGTTCCACTTTTATTTCTGCCCTTGTCCAGACATCTTGCTGTCAGAGTTTGGGAGTTATGGGTGTGGGTACAGAGTGCATTCAACTGTGCAGGCATGCTCATTATATATAAAAGCAAACATAAAAAAAAGGATTATTGAGAATAACCACTGGCAACAGTACCACAAAGCACTTATTATCACAAAAGCCTTGGGACCTCAGCTACACGTCCTTCAAGATGTCACAAAATATGTGTAGTATATTCCACATAGCACTGTGACTTCCAGGTAAGTCAGTGACAGAACAGTAGGTGTCACTGACATGCATAACAGTTGGCACTGCAGTTATCTGCACATGGCCCTGTCAAAGACAACACTGTAGCTAGGGCATTACAAGACAACTGCCAGGAGAATGTGCTGGCCAGATCCAGACAGTATTAACCACACATACACATAGCTCATTGACCCCTGCATACTGTGGACAGGCAACATGTTTTTATGTGTATTGGTACATCCCTGCCAATGTGTACTATGCTGCTATTTCTCTGCAAACATACATGTTACTGCATTTGTGTGGGTATATGGGGGGCACACCTGTCAACTGAACACATTTGCACAGGCTGTGCTGATATTTGCTTTACATTTTGGTTCCATTTACCATACTATTGTGCCTTGTCTTGGGGACTAGAGGCATATCAGTAAAGAGCACAGGTCAGATTGTACTGGCATACATTTGAGTTTCAGACTTCTTATCCTTCATAGACTTACTGCAACTACGAGTCCTGCTGTGCTATCATCATGTGAGTCTGTAGGGGGGTAATTCAACATTGCCACCATTTGTGTGCCTTTACCAGACATTTCTTTGTGTTTTCTACAGCTGACTTGCTGTGTGGATGCGAGGGGTGGGTATGAGTGTGTGTGCATTTCTGATGGGTGTCATCATCCACGGCTCCAGTGCATAGCCAGCATCCCCCAGCAGATGGCCATACAGGATGCCTCCACTGGCAAATGCCTGTGACCTATGACCCCCCAGTTATTTGTTCTCACACATATACTGCAGTGAGATTTGCCACCTTAGGTACTATTGCATAGTGTGTGAAGGCCAGTTTTGGCCAGACATTTCCTGGTTTACCACATAGCTGTCAGTTGTATGCTGCTATCCCAGTAGGCCACCCCATTCCCTTGCATGCATGCAACATTACCATAGATATGCTAGTAAAACATACTAATCCATTCATTTATTGTTAAGAAGACTGAATTACCTTGTGCTTGTGGCAGTTGTGTGGACAGTGCTTGAGGGCCACCTGTGTTGGATGCACACAGTACACTGCCTATACATGGTGAGTTACAGGTAATGTGATGTGTGTTTCATCCATTTTACTGTGTGTGTGAGTCAGAGAGGTGTCAGTCCCTGGGGTCCCTACAGTGTCAGTGTGTGTGCTATACATTGCCTCTTTGCTAAGGCCTGAGCATATAAGACATGCCACCATTTTCCTACTGGAGCAGGCTCTGGGGCTTCCTCCTGTGACTCCCTCTGTGCCTGTGGGGTCCTTGGCAATGGTGGTGGGCTGTGTGGTCTTTCCCCATGCCATTCCTGCTGCATCTGTTTCTGCAGGATCATATTGTGTAGCACGGCACATACCATGAACATGTGTGCACATGTGGCTGCCGAGTACTGCATGGCTCCACCAGCTATGTCAAGGCAGTGGAAATGAGACTTGAGCATCCCAAACACATGCTCTATAATGATCCTGGTTTGTGCGTGTGCCTCACTATGGCATTCTTGTGTGAGTGTGTGTACATTTCTGATGGGTGTCATCATCCACTGCTCCAGTGCATAGCCAGCATCCCCCAGCAGATGGCCATACAGGATGCCTCCACTGGCAAATGCCTGGTACAGCTGTGCTGAATGCCAGATGTGGGAGTTGTGATAGCTTCCAGGGCTGCCAACACACACATTCATGATAATGCACTTGGCATTGCATATGACCTGGCAGTTGATGGAGGGGAATTCCTTGCAGTTTATATAGACCCTACCCTGTTCACTGAGTAGTGCTTTGACATGGATGCGTGTCCAGTCTATGGCACCCAGAACCTCCAGGTATTCTGCTACATGGTGGAAGAGATGCACATTACTGGTCCTCTCTTTACAGGTGTTGGGGAAGTAAATGTGCTCACTGGCATGTGGTAGCATGGCATCCAGGAACTGGTGGAATACTCTGGATGCAGATGCCTGTGAGACCCCATCATGTCCCCAGTAGGTCTTTGGAAAGTACCTGTAGCTAGAATTCTTAAGGCTACACATACCTTGGTATCCAGTGGGATGGATTCCCCTCTGTTGGTTCTAGGTCTGAGCTGAGGCTGGCACAGCTCAGTGATTTGCTGAAGTATATCTCTGTCCACCCTGTAGCGCTCTACTATCTCCAGATCATGTAGCTTCTGGTGAGTTACCCTGGGTCTGAACACTCTTCTCCTCCTCCTTGGTCTGTGGCAGTTGTCAGCATTATCCTCCTTTCTGCCCTCAGCCTCTAGCACATACTGATGGATCAAAGCAATGGCATCCCATAACATTTTTCTAGTTAAAATTCACCCGCATGTGGACATCAATGGTGCAGAGTTTGTGGGGAAAAACAGACTGTAAGGTATTTCCATACTTTATATTGTTGTGCTGCAGATGCTGCTTGTATGATTGGCTTACTATGTTGCATTCCACCTGCCAGCTATGTTATTTGTACTTGATTGCTTTAATTCTGCTCTTTTCTCTTTTTTCCCTTCCCATTTCCTCTCCCTTTAAGCTCTGAGGTGCGTCGTGCAAACCCAGTGCCCAAATGTAAACAGTCCTGCTATTTCCGGGGTTTTTTTGTGTGTTTTTTGTTTTAGACCCAGTCCCTGCCACACAAACCCATTTAGCTAAGGTAAACATTAAGAAATAGCCCTGCCCTGGCCGTGAACATGCTCCTCATTTCATGGAATGAGTCAATACAGCCTCAGGCACACCCCTTTGCTTAGCTGTGCTTAGCTAAACTTATCTCTGCACCTTAAGACTTCAATGTGCTTACATGTCTTACACACCTCCTTTTCATGTCTGCTGCTCCTCCTAGTTACAACATCATGCTAAAGCACCTACACATTTCAGTGCGGTGTGGGACTTAGAAGACATTTGTGATTCAGTAAATTTCCCCCCATTTGCATACCCCACTGCCTTAGTCCATAGTTACTGCACTTACACAGAGCCTTTCCCCTTGACAACCACTGTTCCCTGGTATTGTTTTCATTCTGCATGCCATAGACTATAATTGCAAAATGCAGATTTCCCTGAAAATTGAGTTTTTCACTTTTTTTTTTATTTTCAGCACAATCCTATTTGCATGCCGCTGCCCTATACTTATATGCAATACCAAATGGTAAAGCTTTTATGCAAAAAAAATTGCTAAACACAAGTGTTGTTTTTGCAATTTATGCTGTTGATAAGGGTGGTCCATGAAATTTTTGTTGGAGCTGAAAATCTTTGCTATGATGTAATAGAAGAGTGAACTCACAATGCCTTGCTACCAAAATTAGTGTATAGGCTACTATATTTTCATGCTGGTTGTGGGAACAGGAACATTTTTGTTTTAAAAATGCAAGGTTTTTCAGGCTTGCACCTGAAACACCAAATATTGAAAACTGGTACATGTGATGATGTACTAGTGAAACCAGAATATGAATAAGTAGCTCTAAAGAAGTATGCTAGTGAAATGCAAAAAGATATTTTGTTCCTCAAAGCTATTTAGAATTTTAACATGAGAAGGATAATAAAAAATTAAATTAAATGTAAAATAATGAGCCACGGAATGCACACCCAGGTACCTTGAAATATTACTGCCTTGTACTCACTGGGACTCACATTGGCATTTGCATAAAAAATCTCATTGTACAAACAGCAAGTCTAACTTACAAAAGCTGACAAGGTATTTATTCAATTTTTATATTCTAACCTTCTTTACAGTTAGGCAAATATATACAAAGCTCTTTAATTTCCCTCTTTTGTGGTGGAAACCATGTTTTTAGAATTTAGTTCTCACCTCAGTTTTAATATCCAGCTCTTTAGAAGACATCCCTGTATGCTATTCTTTGTTCTATCTTTGTACATAAATAAATTGGCAATAAGGTTTGTAGAATATGGTGCTGTTGATCATTGTGCTCTAGTACCTTAAATGATGTTTTGGATTAGAATAAAAGCTTCTGCAGAGATATGTCAAAAGTGGATTAAAGTAAATTAAATGCTTTACTTAATATTACTTATTTTGTTGTATGTGTGTGGCAACTGTAAGGCTTGAGTTGGGCAGGAATAGTGAAGTGAATGGAGCTGAATGCTGATGACTACAAACTGAGTACAGTTGTCATCTCATCAAGACTTGAGTATCCCAACTTGAGTGTCTGTCTTTCAATCAACAGCATGATTTATCATGTAACTATCGAAGAAAAGTAAATGAAAGACTTTTTACTGACAGTGAAGTTTTCTTGTTTTTTTTTCCCCCACTATTATGTGACCTCAGATTAGGAAGATTTAAGTCTGGGGATATGGTATATTATCTACACCATATGCAGGGTGCAGGGGGCACTTGATAGTAGTGCTGTCAAGCAACATGTATCATGCCAGTCCTTGGGGTACTAATATTAGCATTAATGTAAGCATTAAAAAATGTACCCCAGGACTCAGCAAGCTCTGCACTGTGTGCAGGAATAGTGCAAGAGCTGCTGCAGGCGATATGGCTGATGTGCGATCCAGGAATGAGCTCCCAGGACGTGCACGAGCGCTCCTGCACTATTCCTGCATGGACACAGCCCCTGTATGCTAATTACCTCATTTGCTGGTGAAAACCATGCAAATGAGGTAAATTAGCGATCCAGGAAGCAGGCAAGCATCCGTGCAGGAATAGTGTAGACTGCAGAAATGTATTCGGTCAGTAGCTGAATGCATTTCTGCAAACTACAAAATGGAGACATGACAGCTCACAAAAACATGTATTATAAGGGTTAAGCATGCCAAAGTCCAAATATATGGCCATAAGCATGAAAATTAGTTGCAAAATTATAAAAAATAACTTTTGTTTTTGGCCGATTTCGGCCGTTTAAGCATAGGGCAGCAGTGCTCAAACAGGATCAGCCTGAAAATAATAAAAAAAAAAGCTGGAAATAAGCTTTTAAACCAAAACCAGCATTTTGCCATAATAATCAATGGAATGCATAACACAAGACCATAGAATAGTGGTTGCTAAGGGGAAAGGCTGAATGTCGGTTTTGTAACCATGCATTAGCAGTCAATTCTATGCAAATGAAGGGAATGATACTGAATCACAGATTTTCCCCTCAGTGCTAGCTTGCACCCAACCATGTAGGTGCAGTAATACCATGGTGTAAGCCTAAGAATTAGATGACTTCATAAGGAGGTGTGTCATGCATGCTGTAAGCTTAATGGAGCTCTGTGGTCCATTTTTGCCCTTAGCTAAGCACAGCTAAGGAAGGGGGTGTGTCTGAAGCTGCCTAGCAGTATTTACAGTGCCTAAACAGGTGTGTGCGCGCCACGCACCGGGTGGTAAACAAACAAAAAAAAACAGGAAATAGCAGCGTCATTCACATCTGAGCAGTGGGTTTGTGTGGCGCACCTCAGGGCTTAAACAGGAAGGCAACTGGAAGGGAAAACAGCAGTAGGAAGGTAATCAAGGAGAACTAGCATAGCTGGCAGCCGAATTGTATCAGAAACAGCCAATTACACAGGCAGCAGCCCAGCCCAGCACACTATTATAATCTATAGAAACACCTTTCACTCTGTTTTTTTCCCACAAATTCTACACCACCGGTATATACAAATGGGGACGTTTTACCTAACAAAAGCAACAAAATGATAAGGGCTGCTTTCGCTCTCATAAATCAATATGTGGAAGAGGCTGAGGGTGGTGGGGATGAGAATGCTGATGACCAACCCACAGTGAGGAGAAGGAGAAGGAGAAGAGTGTACAGACCCAGGGTAACCTACCAGGGGTTACATGAGCTGGAGATAGTGGAGCGCTATAGGGTGGACGGGGACCTCCTATAGCAAATTATTGAGCTGTGCCAGCCACGCCTCACACACAGAACCAACAGTGGGGAACCCATCCCAGTGGATATTAAGGTATGTGTAGGCTTAAGAATACTAGCCACAGGTACCTTCCAAAGACCAACTGGGGATATCATGAGGATCTCACAGGCATCAGCATCCAGGGTACTCCACCAGTTCCTGGATGCCATGTCAGCACATGCCGGTGATCACATATATTTCCATCACACTCATGAGGCGCTGACCAACAATATGCATCTCTTTCACCAAATAGCAGAATACCCTGAAATAGTGGGTGCTATAGACTGCACATACATACACATCAAAGCACCACCCGGCGTGCAGGGTAGGGTCTACATAAACTGTAAGGGCTTCCCCTCCATCAACTGCCAAGTCATGTGCGATGCCCAGGGCATTATAATGAATGTGTGTGCTGGCAGCCCTGGAAGTTATCATGACTCCCACACCTGGCATATGATGCAGCTGTACCAGAGATTTGCCAGTGGGGACATCCAATATGGCCACCTAGTGGGGGATGCTGGTTATGCACTGGAGCCATGGCTGATGACACCCATCAGAAATGCACACACACCCAAACAAGAATTCCATAATGAGGCACACGCACAAATAAGAATCATAATAGAATGTGTGTTTGGGAAACTCAAATCACGGTTCCAGTGCCTGGACATATCCGGTGGAGCCTTACAGTACTCTCCATATACATGTACCCAAATTTTCATTGTATATGCCATACTACACAATATGATCCTGTGGAAACAGCTGCAGCAGGAACAGCATGGGCCAGGGCCACACAGCCCCCCATGATTGTCAAGGCCAGCACAGGCACAGACTGACTCAGAGGAGGAACAACCTTAGCCTAGCCCTGTAGGCAGAAGGATGCATGCCCAGTATGCCCAGGCTTTGGCAAAGAGGCAACGCATACCACATATACTGACATGGTAGGAACCCAGGGAATGACACCTCTCTCTGACTCGCACATACAGTAAAAAGGATGCCAAACATGACACTATCTGTGCTTAACCATGTATAGGGATTGTACTATGTGCATCTGACATAGTCATCCCTCCACCACCATCCTCAATACTGGCTCAGCCACAAGGTAAGTCACTCTCCCTATCAATTGCTGAATGGAGTAGTATGTTCTGCTACTTGTATCTATGGTATGGATGTGAGCATGCAAGGGAACTGGGTGGTTGAATGGGATGGCAGCAGATAGTAGACACCTATATGGGAGGCATGAAATCTATAATAAATACTGGTGTTAACATAGTAGGCAGTACTAGACAAGGTGGCAAATCTCACTGCAGGACATGTGGTGGGCCAAATGTGTATCCATAGGGCACACACATGCATGTTAGTGAGGCTCACATACCCAACAACAGTCTCAGCTAGCAGCACATGTGTAAATGATGACAAAGAAAGGCTGTGCTAAGGCCTCCGATCGATGGCAATGGAGAACAGCCCCCCTCCAGACCTACACAGAAAGACTACAACAGGTCAGGCAGTTGGATGTTAGTTCTGAAAGGTAAGAAATCTGAAACTGAAATGTAGGACAATAAAACCTAAGATCTATACTACACTGTTATGCCTCTAGTCTGCATGATAGGTCAGAATACAGAATGAAATGGAAGCCAACAGAGTACCTGAAATACCAGTACAGTCATAGCAAATGTTTACAGTTGTCAAGTGTGCCTTCCCCCACAATCCTACGTAGAAATGTAGTAACATGTACGTGTGGGTATAATAACAGTGGAGCAGAGATTACCTGAGCTGGCCAAATTAGCAGGATAGATTGCTGCATGTGTACAATATGCAGGACTCTGTGTGTTAGGTTGATGTTCTTCATCTCACATTGCTGCAGTCCTTACACTTGGGTAGTCCGCTGTCCACGGTCGGCCCGAATATCAAAGTATAAGGCTGACGTCGGTCAGGGCGCATTTAACTGACGTCAGGACGTCAGGGTACAAATGCGCATGACCGCCATATCCTCAGTCTTTTCGCATGGTCCGATGCAGAAGCAGCATTGCAAGTGCCGGTTGGCGTTCTGAGATTTTTCGATTTAGAAGTTTCAGACCGAGTTCAAAGTTGGCTAAGTACCCAATATTTTAGTTTTTCTTGCCTCAGTCATTTACGGATGTCAGAAAAGTTAATAATTGCGTTCTTGTGGGAAACAGATACGCATAGAGATTATCATACTTTGTGTATTCCTTGCTTAGGGCCTGAGCACGACGTTGTTGGCTGTCGCCTTGTGCTAGATTTAATAAACGCACTATAAAGAGAAGGTTGGATTGTGCAAGGTTAGTCTTTGGGAAGCGGTGCAATTATAAAATGCCGCGGATGCTCCACCACTTCCTCTCCCACTAGCGCAAGGACAAGGCAGTTAAGCCTAGGCTAGAAGAACCATCTGTACCGACGGGTTCTTTAGAGGTGTCGTTGAGCCGGTGGCTCCACGGAGATTTCGGAGATTTGTGTTCCCAGAGTGAGACCTTATTATTGCAAGATGTGGCCTCTCAGGAGGCAAGTCAGGCTGAGGGCTTCTCAGGTTACTATACTCCCTCCCTTCCTAAGGTGGCTAGGCCCTCTCCTTCTGTTTCTAAGGCTTCTCCCAGGGCAGGCCAGGTTTAGCTTCAGTTGGTGTTACCCTAGCTCTTCAGGTACTATGCCCAAGAAGCATATGCTTAAAATGGCAGAAGATTTGATTACTTTGATTAGGGTTCTATGCCCCTCCTGCTAAGAGACCTAGGGTGGAGCCTGAGCTGGGGTTTTGAACAAGCAGAGTCTTGCTGAAGACTTGCAGGAGTACTCTCCTTATTCTGATTCTGATGTGGATGATTCTACTCCTTCTGCTACTCCTCCTGAGGATTTTTCTTTTCAGAAACTCTTCATTCCATGAGGGAGCATTTTAAGTGGGAGGTCAGGACTTCTCTGATTCAGGAAACGGCTTAGGAATTTCTGTTTTACCCCAGCATAGGCCTTTGGCTATACCTCCTGTTTTGGATGTAGTGGAAGATGTTTTACAGAGGCTTCTCTTAATCCTGATTCTTTGCCTCCTGCTCCTGTTAAGCGGATAGATATTACAGGGTGCCTGAAGTTCATAAGTATCTGTTTAAGAGTCCTAGGGCAGACCCAGAAACTGTTAGCCAGGGGCCTAAGGGTGTTAAGGCTTCTGTTGTTAAGAATCCGGTTCCTACAGACAAGGAGGCTAGGGCCTTGGATAGATGGGGAAAGAAAGTTTATACTTCTTCCACTCTTGCTATGAGGGCTCTGAATTGCCAGTTTCACATGTTGAAATACCAAAACTATCTCCTTTCACAATTGAAGTCTACGGTTGATGCTCTGGCAGTAGGTATTGATTGTAAAGAGTTGCAAGATTTAGTACATGTTTCTGAACAGGTGGGTAAGCATTCTTTGCAATGTGGTTTTGATGCTGTACAGGCCTCGTCTAGGGTGGCTGCCACTGGGACTGTTCTTGAGGCACGCCTGGCTGAGGGATCAGAATTTGTCTGAACATGTTAAAACAAGGATTTTAGATGCTCCTTTACAATCTGACGTGTTGTTTGGTCCTCCTGTTGAGACAGTCTTAAAGAAAATGGAAGACAAGGCTAAGTCTATGCAGACTGTTAAAGATTTTTGCAGGTCCAGCCTCCAAAGTTTAGTAGAAATTGGCCTACTAAGGGGTGGACGTATCCTTCTTATGATTCCCAGTCTAGGGGTAGATCTAGACGTGGTAAGGGCAGAGCTCAGGGCTCTTTCAGGCCTAGAACAGGAGTTCCCCTGCACAGGCTTGGTGAGGGCAGGGGTCAGTCCTTTCGTAAGCAGACCCAATGACCTACCTTTTCAGCTGCCAGAGCCTGCTCGTCTGGCAGCACCTTTGGGAGGAAGGTTGGCACTTTTCAAAGAAAATTGGAGTTTAATTACCCAGGACAGATGGGTATTGGATATCATACACCACGGCTACAGGTTTTATTTCCATACCTTGCCTCCTTTCAAAGGCATGCCAGACGTTCCTCCTCAACAAAGAATAGAGGCTCACAAACAGGTTTCTCTGTTGCTCCAACTAGGGCCATACAGCCGGTCCCTCTGCCAGAAGTGGGCCTAGGATTTTATTCTCGCCTGTTCCTAGTACCAAAGAAGGGGAACACGTGGAGACCAATTTTGGATTTATCTATCCTCAACACTTATCTGGACATTCCCAAGTTCAAAATGTTGACGTTGCAGCAGCTTTTACCTCTGCTGGGCAAAGATCATTGGATGGTAACTTTGGATCTCAAGGAGGCTTACCTTCATGTTCCTATCAGACTCAGTTGCAGAAAGTATCTGCGTTTTCGAGCTGGGACTTCTCACTATCAGTTCTCTGCATTGCCCTTTGGCTTATCTACTGCCCAGAGTGTTCACGAAAGTTCTGGCTCCAGTGATAGCTTTCTTCAGACTAAAAGGAATACAGATCTATCCTTATTTGGACGACTGCCTAATTCTGGCTCAAGGAAGGGAAGAGCTTCTTCATCATTTGGAATATGTGATAGCAGTGCTAAGATGCCTAGGGTATTCTGTGAACGAAATAAAGTCCAGTCTAGTACCCTCTCAAGACATGTGCTTTCTGGGTGTGAGACTGAATACAGCAGCCCAGATGGCCTTTTTAACCCCGGACAAACAAAAGAGTCTATCCCTTTACTTCCATCAACTATCTCATCAGTCCGGGCTGACTGCAAGGACAGTCCTTCAAGCCTTAGGGTTCATGGCATCTTGTATTCTGGTGCTTCCCAATGCCAAACTGCATATGAGGAAGCTACGATGGTATCTCAAAAATGTATGGACACAGCACTGCCAGGATCTGGACACTCATTCAAATAATACCTTGCATTCAGAAGGAATTTTTGTGGTGGGCTCAGGAATGTCACCTAAACAAGGGACTCTCTGTGACCCGGCCAGAGGCAAGTCAGATTTTAATGACAGATGCCTCAGACAAAGCTTGGGGAGCTCATCTAAATGGAAAGTGGATACAAAACAAGTGGCCTGTCAGACTACAACATCTACATATCAACATGAAGGAGATGTTAGCAGTCCAGTTTGCATTAATAGCTTTCAAGGAATTCCTTCTTCCAGGACAGGTGTTGATTCTAACAGACAACACAACTGTCATGTGGTACATCAACAAGCAAGGGAACGATTCTTATCCTCTATGCAGGCAAGCAATGATTTTGTGGGAGACTGCTCTCAGTTTACAGCTCAATCTTCAGGCAAGGTTTCTGCCAGGAGCACAGAACTCCTTAGCAGATGTGTTGAGCAGAATTATGGATCCCCACGAGTGGAAATTGGATCCTCATGTATTTCAGAAATTGACAGTGTCATGGGGAACTCCAGACATAGATCTGTTCGCTTCTCCACTAAACCATCAGCTGCCAAAGTTTTGCACAAAGGTTTCATCCCACAGCTTGGAGAGTGGATGCTCTTTCTTTCAATTGGAGCAATCTTCATGTGTATGCCTTTCCACCTCTGCCTCTCCTCCCAAAGGTACTTCTGAAGGTCAGACAGGACAAGCCAAGGATGATTTTAATAGCTCCAGATTGGCCTCGACAGCACTGGTACCCATTACTAAGAAGTCTAGTACGGAAGCCTCCATGGCCTTTGCCTTCGATTCCACACCTGTTGTCACAGGAGGACAGCCATTTGCTCAATGTCAAGCTTCACTCTCTGCACCTAACAGCCTGGCATATTCTGTTTTGAACCATAATGGGCCTCCACTTCCTCAGCAAGTTTTGAATGTTATTTTGGAAGCTAGAAGGCCTAGTACAAGGAAAGTGTACGCTGATAAATGGAAGAGATTTTTATTTTGGAGTGCAGCAAAAGATTTTGATGTTTCTGAGCCTAATTTGTGTGTGGCTCTTCAATATCTTACTGAGTTACTAGACAAAGGTTTGTCTTTCTCTTCTATTAAAGTTCATGCTGCAGCAATTTCAGCTCACTATGATTGCGACCCACCATTGTTTTCTCATCCTTTGTTCAAGCAATTTCTTAGAGGGCAAAGACTATAAGACCCCCGAAGAGCTCCTACTCCTGCTTGGGATCTCAATTTTGTGTTGGAGAAACTCACTCTACAACCTTTTGAGCCTGCAGCTACTGCTGAGTTGAAATATTTATCATGGAAGACTGCTTTTTGTTGGCCATTACCTCTGCAAGAAGGGTTTCTGAATTACAGGCCCTTATGGCAGTTGAGCCTTTTGATTTTCCATAAGGATAGGGTATCATTACTACTAATCCTTCCTTTATGCCTAAGGTGGTTTCTAGTGTGGCTTTAAACCAGACTATTCATTTGCCTACTTTTTATGCAAATCCCAAAATAAGGGGAAAAGATTTTGCACACTTTGGATGTACACAGGCAGTTGCTATTATTTGGACAGAACTAAAGGGTTCAGGCAGTCTCAGCAGTTGTTTGTTTCTTTTGCTTTGAGTTCTCAGGGCAAGCCTGTGTCAAAACAAACTATTTCTAAGTGGATTGGTTTTGCATTGCTTTCTGTTATTCCCATCATGGCAAGGAGGTTCCAGCTGGGATTAGGCCTCATTCCACTAGGGCTACTGCCACTTCAACAGCTTTTTTGAGAGGAGTGGCAACCAAGGATATTTTGGAGGCAGCTACTTGGAGTTCTGTGCATACTTTCTCTAGGCATTATCACCTGCCACTTTAAGTCCAGGGCTGGTTTTGCCACTGCGGTTTTGCAGGGCATTTTGGCAGCTCCTGCTTCCTTATAGTTAGCCATCCTCCCTTACCTCTGCTTTGGGATTCTACCCAAGTGTAAGGACTGCAGCAATGTGAGATGAAGAACATAGTACAGTTTTGTACCTACCATAAATGTAGATGTTCAAGATCCACATTGCTGCAGTCTCAATACCTCCTCCTTCCCCTCTGTAGTGGAGGTGGTTGTGTGGGTTGGGTTGTACATATTGTGTATATTGTATATATATTGTACATATAGTTAGTGCAAGGGTGGTTGGTTATTTGTTTGCTGTCTTTTGGTTTTGACCTTTATTTTTAAGGTCTTCTGACATCTGGGGCAAGAAAAGACTGAGGATATGACGTCGGTCATGCGCATTTGTACCCTGACGTCCTGACGTCAGTTAAATGCGCCCTGACCGACGTCAGCCTTATACTTTGATATTCGGGCCGACCGTGGACAGCGGACTACCCAAGTGTAAGGACTGCAGCAATGTGGATCTTCGAACATCTACATTTATGGTAGGTACAAAACTGTACTTTGTGTGTTGTATATTGTGTGGAAGTGGTCAGCATGTAGGCATGGAGGGCTGTGCCCTGGTGGACTATGGCCAGTACTGTTGATGACAGGGCCAAGTTCTGACAACTGCAGTGCCAAACGCAATGCATCCCAGCAAGACTCAATCCAGCAGTAATCCATACTAATTGTTCGGATGTAATATCTGTCACCATCTGAAAGATGGACATGGCATGAATGTGGGCTCAGACAAGTACCCTAGACAGAGAGTGTATAAAATGTTACTGTCAAATGGACACACCTTTTGAATTGTACATACAGGTTAGCAGCACATTAGTTGTCTGTGTAGTATGGAATACTGATGTAGTCTGGCCAAACACTGGTAGACCACAAAAGGCACAATTATGAAGTACTGAGAAACCACTGATGTCCCCGCACAAGCCAGCATAAGGGGAATGCCCCATGTATCTCTGTGAGTCAACTGCAAGAAGCTTCCATCAGCCACACGTTCATCACAGGTCATATTCCTGCTGTTGGAAATGAGTACAATATGACCCCCACATCTGTATGGGAATACCCACAGAATGCAGCATGCTGAAGAGGTGTCCCATACAGGTGTGTCCCTAGCTGCAAGCAGCACCCTGCCAGCATCCACAACAATGGATTAATAAGGACAGAAACTATTGTCATTAACACCTTGCACACCTACCCTGTCACCCCAGGGGAATCCAGTCGCTTGCATCCTGGGACTGTAGGTGTAACAGAATGCACTGGCCTGCTACAGATGGCCTGCATCACTACCAAATGCCCTACAGTCCTCTGTCAAAGGCCTGTGTCTCACCCATACTACCAATATATGCTATCTCATGGAGTCCCAACTAACAACATAAGACAGTCCAAAGAACACAAATGCAAGGCCATGTTGACAAATCCCAGTAGCATGTCCACCATGTCATACTGCATGAACTGTAGACCAACCCCTAAATACTGCTGGGATGAAGTGATAACTATGGGGATACTTATCAGATATCACTTGCATAATGTTAGGAAGAGGATAGAATAATAGAGGGGGGAGTAGAAGCATGAACGGCATGGATTGTGTGAAGTCTGAAACTCTGATGTGTGCCCATACTATCCCTGCCTGCAAACCCAGGAATGGGTGGCTACAAGCCTGCTTGTAAACCACAATGTGAAGGGGAAATGTCCAGATATATGAGCCCTGCCTCTGGGTAACCTGTATGAATCTGTACAGCTGAGAGGTATGGCCACAGCAGGATATGGCCATTCTGTCACGTCCATAGATGTACAAGCATGGGATCCTCAGCCACCACAGTACCAAGGTGCTGGACCATTTACACAGACCCATCAGCAAGTGTCTGGAGCTCCCCCTCCAGAATGGCATGAGTGTGCAAGAATATGTAGGCTGCAGACCACAATACTGGACACAGCTTCATTCATCTTGTAGTCCCCAAGAAATTACTGTGAGCAAATAAGTATATCTGTCAGAAGGTGATGATGTAATACATCACAGTGTAAAAGAGTACATATGTCTGAATATCTCTGCTAACACCAAAACCATGTAGCAAAAGCAACACAGACACAATTAGTTACAGTATCCCACTATCCTTTGCCCATTGTGACTCCATATTGCTAACCTATCTACAGATATCCTGCAGAAACAGGTTTCTATCTGTAGGCATAGAGCACAAATGTGTGCACTGGAGTACAACCTACTTGGAATGGATTCACACATTCAGTACAAAAGGTCATACTGGGCATGCTGCCACACTTAGAGAATGAAGCCCATGTCTGACAACAAAATACAGAAGGGTCATATTGGGCATGCTGCTACACTTATGAAGCCCATATCTGACAGCAACAGTGGACTATACATATATATCAGTTACAGATTTCTGTACACACACACCACATTGCACATCAGTCATGCTTTGCACACACATCGGATAGGAATACACACATATATCCAAGGACAACACAATATATAGGTCAAACATATACAAACAGAGATGTGGAGAAGAGAGACACAGACAGTGACAAAGAGCGTCCCATCATGAGGCCTGTCCCACCCACCACACATCCAATTGGCCAATATCACATGATGTGCCAATGTATATCACTGTAGACATTTGCTTCTGGTAGCCCTCAGCACTATATTGTCTGTGGGGCTTGTGATAACTGTGTAATATGACAGCACAAGTCATTACTCATCTAGCAGTCATATACACAGTCCTGTCAAATGTAAAGTTGTATGTGACTGAGTGTTGTGTGTGAGTTTCCAGAGGAATGTTGTATGGCCCACTCAGACACTGCACTCCCCATTGCCCTAGTTTAGCTAGCCTGCTGATGTCAGTCACCTTGAAATACCCCTTTGGACAAGAGTCATCCTTATAAGCTCTGTGGCATGTGCAATAACTGCATAATGCTAGAGTGTGATGGACTAGTTAGGGAGGAGTTCTAATCCCAGGCATGGCAACTGTGAAACTGTGTGTTTGTGTGTGTGTGTGTGTGTGTGTGTGTGTGTGTGTGTGTGTGTGTGTGTGTAGGGGTCAATTATTTTGTGATTTTGAGGCCAGTCACAACACCTCCCATAGCCATATTTTAGCAAGCCTGCTGATGTCAGTCACCTTGAAATACCTACTTGGACAAAATTCAGCCCTGTAAGCTCTGTGGCATGTGCAATAACTGCATAATGCTAAAGTATGATGTACTAATTAGGTAGGAGCTCTAATCCCAGACATAGCAACTGTGAAAATCTGTGTGTGTTTGTGTGTGTAGGAATCAATGATTTTGAGGCCATTCATATACACTAGACCTCCCACTGCCCTACTTTAGCAAGGCTGCTGATGTGATTCACCTTGAAATACACCTTTGGATAAGGGCTAGCCTTATAAGCTCTGTGGCATGTGCGATAAGTGCATAATGCTATAGTGTGATGTATTCGTGAGGTAGGAGTTCTAATCCCAGACATGGTAACTGTGAAACTGTTTGTATAGGGACCAATGATTTTGAAGCCATTCATAGACACTACACCACCCATTGCCTTACTTTTGCAAGGCTGCTGATGTCATTCACCTTGAAATACACCATTGGATATGGGCTAGACCTCTGAGCTCCATGACGCATGTGATAACTGCATAATGCTATAGTATGATGTACTAGTGAGGTAAGAGTTCTAATCCCAGACAAAGCAACTGTGAAACTGTGTGTTTGCATGTGTAGGGATCAATGATTTTGAGGCCATTCTTAGACACTGCACCACCCAATGGCCTACTTTAGCAGGGCTGCTGATGTCATTCACCTTGAAATACACCTTTGGATAAGGGCTAGCCCTATAAGCTCTATGGCACATGCGATAACTGTGTAATACTGTAGTGCAACATACTAGTTAGGTAGGAGTTCTAATCCCCAATATAGCAATTGTGAAACCCTCTGTGTGTGTGTGTGTGTGTGTGTGTGTGTGTGTGTGTGTGTGTGTGTGTGTGTGTGTGTGTGTGTGTGTGTGCATGTTTGTTGAAAGTAATGCTTTTGAGGCCAGTCATTACACCTTCCATTGCCCTACCTTAGCAAGCCTGCTGATGTCACCCACCTTGAAATACCTCCTTGGATAAAATTCAGCCCTGTAAGCTCTGTGGTGCATGCAATAACAGCAAAATGCTATGGTGTGATGTGTTAGGTAGAAGTTCTAAACCCAGACATGGCAACTGTGAAACTCTGTGTGTGTGTGTGTGTGTGTGTGTGTGTGTGTGTGTGTGTGTGTGTGTGTGTGTGTGTGTGTGCATGTTTGTAGAGAGTAATGCTTTTGAGGCCATTCACAGTCACTACACCTTCCATTGCCCTACTTTAGCAAGCCTGCTGATGTCAGTCACCTTGAAATACCTCCTTGGACAAAATTTAGCCCTGGATGCTCCGTGGTACATACAATAACAGTGTAATGCTATAGTGTGATGTACCAGTTAGGTAGGAGTTCTAATCCTAGACATGGCAACTGTGAAACTCTGTGTCTGTAGAAAGTAATGCATTTGAGGCCATTCACAGTTACTACACCTCCCATTGCTCTACTTTAGCAAGGTTGCTGCTGTCAGTCACCTTGAAATACCTCATTGGACAAGAGTCAGCCTTATAAGCTCTGTGGCACATGCTGCATAATGCTATAGTGTAATGTACTAGTTAGGTAGGATCTCTAATCCCAGACATAGCAACTATGAAACCGTGTGTGTATGTGTGTATGTGTGTGTGTGTGTGTGTGTGTGTGTGTGTGTGTGTGTGTGTGTGTGTGTGTGTGTGTGTGTGTGTGTGTGTATGTGTACAGAGTAATGCTTTTGAGGCCATTCACAGTCACTACACCTCCCATTGCCCTACTTTAGCAAGCCTGCTGATGTCATCTACCTTGAAATATACCTTTGGAGAAAGGTTAGCCCTGTAGGCTTTGTGGAGCATGCCATAAATGTGAAACAATGTAGTAGTAGAAACTACATAGCTATGGGTTTGAATCTCAGGCACAACCTCAGTTCCATAGCCAGGTCTCACCACATGAGGTCAGGAATGCCACATCAGATGATAACAATCTGTCCACACCACATGCCCCAGAGACCCCGAGTACACTTCCACACATCACAGAACATGCATGCGGTACATGTGCACAACCCAGACCCTGTCCATGTTATGGAATATAGATCACATACATTGCAAACATTGCACAGCACTGGCCACCAACAATAGTAACCCAGATGTGTGGATAGTGAATACAATGCCCACCTGTGTGGGCCAATCCAGGGACTACACCCCTGAGCCACACTGGAGACCATTGTCATGTGGCCTGATGCCAGAGTATTCCATTTGCCTAGCCTTGTACAGCCTTCTGGCACAGTCATCTACTACACACCTGTGAAGCAATGAACCCATGCATGTCAGTACTGGCAAGTGTGTGTGTGTGTGTGTGTGTGTGTGTGTGTGTGTGTGTGTGTGTGTGTGTGTGTGGAGATTAATGATTTTGAAGCCATTCACACTCACTACATCTTCCATTGCCCTACTGTAGCACACCTGCTAATGTCAGTCACCTTTAAATAACCCTCTGGCTATATAGCAACTTAATAAGCTCTGTGGCGCATGTAATAACTGCATAATACTGTAGTGCAGCAAACTACTTAGGTAGGAGTTCAAATTATGACCCTGCCAACTGTGTTAATGTGTGTGATTCCCTGAGAGAGTGTGGTTGTGTCTTCCTTGACACCTGCATTTGTGGACAGTCACATGTACTACACTTCCCTTATCCCTCTTTTATCACTGTTGCTGATGTCACTCACCTTCGAAGATACCTTTGGACAACTCTCCAACATGTAAGCTCTGTGGCACGTGCAATAACTGCATACCAATGCAATAGCAATACATAATCAGGTAGGGGGGTTGAAACTCAGTACTGGCAAATATGTGTGTGTTATCAGTGCCCTGTGTGGGTATTGGGGTGATTGCATAATGACAGGGTCCATTACAGTGTGGGTTTTGCCACATCATTATATTGAGGAGCTACATGTCCCATTGTCAACAGTACAAGGCCAACATTTTCCAAACATTGTAGAGATTGTTGTCGACAATCCTCAGCCATAAATGTTACCAGCCATGTGCAATTACCATGTGACAGTATGAATTAGTACACAATATAGGCAACCGTCATAAAACCCAGATACCACTCTCCACCCATGGATCATACACAAACCTGTTTGGCTCTTACTCTCCTACTCCCTTCCTTTCTTACTTTGTCTCTGTCTGTCTCTCTCACTCCCTCTCTGGTGGATGTGGAAAAGTACACCTGCTTTGCTTAGGCAGCAGCTTGAGTTTTGTAAGTGATGCTCATAATCAGCTGATGGCCTGTGCACGATTTGCAGTCCCCCACTAGCTAATTGCATGTGGAACAGCTGTGATATCATTCTTATAGCCAATTGCATGGAAACACACTCCTATAACTAAGCACTTCATGTGGGTGTTGGGCCTTTTCCTTCAGTGTGAGCAGGACTTCATGTGGGTGTTTGACAAACAGCATCACAGAGGGTATTTGACAAACAGCATCACAGAAGGTAGTTGGATATACCTCTTACAACATACACTCTGGAGACAGGCCAACAAACAGGAGGGGGATGTTCCAGACATGAGGACGGCATTTAAGTATTGCTCTTCTACATTTGAAGTAATGTTGGTTTAAAAGGGTTTGTGTGGATATGGCTGTTCTACATGATTTAATATATGTCATGACAGTGTTATGTGGTTGAGGAAACTCTCACCTGTAGGGCTATCTGCAAACTGGCCAGTGTTTGGCATCTTACATGTGTTGTGTTATTCACACATTTCCTATCTTTAGAAATACAGTAGACTACTCTAAAGATTGCAGTCAGTACATGGTGACAGCCATGTGAGTTACTGACTTCATATCCATCAGAAGACATATGTCACAACAAACCCTGTTACACCAGTAAATGTATGAGTTTGTCACAGCAACATGTCAATATTGGCCCTGTATTTGTGCTCCAGCCACAACTCTGTCAACCTTTGTAAATATGTCATGCAGTAAGAGGTGCATATGTTCAGTACATCATACCTGATAACAAGCCAGTGAGATATCAGACTGTTAGACATGTTATGTGTATTAGGCCTTATATTTAAGGACAAAGCCTGGACATTCTGTTGTAGTGTGTACAGTAGTGAGGTCTGTGTACTTATTGTGATTGTTGACAGAGTGTATATTGTGAATATGTACCTTGGCCTGTGTACAGACTGTGGTAGATGTCATTATTCTTGGTCCTGTTCGATCTGATGTTGCATGCTGCTCCAGTGTAAAGTACCCTATTGGCGTACATGTTTGTAGGGCCAGACCGATACATGTCCCATACCACAGTCATGCATCGGAATACACTGTGTATTGGCCCAGTATATGTCGAGTTAGTGTGTGAGTGGCACATATGAGGATGGTGTTGATCACACAGTCCATATATTGTAATATTAATTATGCTTACAATATGTGACTGTGGCTGTGTTCAGACTGGTTGTTGGTATGCACTTTCACACAGATGTCTGTTACTCCATGCTGTTACATGCTTGAAGAGCCTGCTATATTTGCAGGTAGTCAAATATATATATATATATATATATATATATATATATATATATATGTATATATGCATATATATATATATATATATATATATATATATATATATATATATGCATATATTATATACACACACACACCACACACACACACACACACACACACACACACACACACACACACACATATATATATATATATATATATATATATATATATATATATAGACCATATATATATATATATATATATATATATAGGTATATATGACCATTTATCTAGGATGTTTGCTCGAGTGAGCAAACGTCCGAATCCATAATAACCAAACACACTTTAACGAAAGCGCTTTTATCAAAAAAGCACTTTCGTTAAAGTGTGTTACAAAAAAACCCCATAAAACACTATATTTACATTTTAACGGGGGGCTAAGCCCATGAAACCCCCCATACCCCCTACTTTAATATTCTCCCTCCGAGACTGCACTACAGTTGGGAAAAGAGAAATTTCCCTTACCCGCACCATAGTACAACCTCAGCAACAGGCATACTTACACGAAAGTGCTTCTTCGGTGAAAAGCACTTTTGCGTAAGTATGCCCGGTCATTTGAGTTTTGGTCATTTGCTCACTCGAGCAAACGTCTTAGATCCATGACCATATATATAATGCAATATACAGATGTATATAAATACATATATATGAATATATATGTGTATGTGCATGTATACATATATCTACATATATATATATATATATATATATATATATATATATATATATATATATATATATATATATATATATATATATCCATATTCTTGTTATGTGTACATGAGTGTTGTATTGACCTTCCCAGATGTATCCCACCATATTTATCTATGTGTTTATATAGATATAACAACATACTGATTTAACAATTTGTCCACTAACAAATACTACACAATTGTAGAAATCAAAGCAGTTGTTCACTACTATTCCAGATGTGCACTGACAGATATAGTGGAAAAAAACAACAACTGTCAGCATAGCTGTGATGGCTTAGTGGTTAACTGCTCTGCATATAGTCTACAGGGTCCTGGGTTCAAGACCCGAAGGGCTGTTTGTTTTGTTGCTAGGCAGAACAAGGACTGCTGGATACAGAGTTATTAAGGCAGTTTTGAGCAGTGTTAAGCGGGTTTGTGCAGGTTTGCATGACGGTAAGCGCTGCTAATGTACTTTTAAACAAATAAGAGCTTAAACCATTTCAGCTTCACTTACCAGTGTGAAATCTGCTTAGCATTTATACTGCAGCAATGCTGAAACCTGCTCAGCATGGCTCAGCCCTGGTAACCAGTTATCACATTCCAGTCTGATAAAATAGCAGGGTAATGGCATCTTTAATATGTGTATTTAATTCCATGTACATAACATGCATCTATGTGCTGTCATTACAGTAGCAAGGGGTGTGAGTCTACTGTCTGGGGACACCTGAGTATATATGGCTTGTACAACACTCTTTTCTGTTTGACTGTGTTACATACATGGGTAGTATCCCAGGTTATATGCAGTCACACTGGCATGTAGTGTATCATTACATTACTACTGCTGACAGTGCTTTCCCAAGTAAGAGTAGATTGCAGATTGTAGTACTGGAACCAAACACCCCTGCATGCAAAGATGGACTCTGAGTCCTCACTATCATGTTCTTGATGTGTGAGCTGTGGGTCATTAAGTATTTGCTACTGGATATTGATCTGACATGTAGATATTAACTGTAGACTATTGTGTGTATAGAACATGTCATTGAGGGCTTCTGTCATGCAGTAATGGCATACCTATCAGTGTCAGATGTCTATCTGTCAACACATTCGTCCTAATGCATAACTATAAAAATTCACCAAAAAGGCATCCGCTGTGCTGTGTGCCTGAATTCACTGAGGCAACTAGGTTTGCAATAGAATCTAATTTATTAACAAACGACACTATAAATGAACAACCACGTTAAGTGCTTTCATCTAATCCAATAGACTTCATCAAAATGCATCCATAAAAAACAAGCTGGGTTTTAAATACATTTCCAACCAATACATTCCTTTGAGCAGTCTTCCAATTAATTGTACTCCATGATTTAAAGTGCACAGTACTTAATACTTTCACATAAACATATATAATTGCATAACATTCATAATCTTATTTTAAATTTTAAAAATACATATTTAAAAAAAAAAATTTAAAATATATACATATAATAAAATCACTTTGTTCTGTCATCCCCAATAATAATCGGTTTTACTTTCCAAAACAGGCTTGATGGAAATATTATCATTTATTCCCAGGTATACAGAAGTATTTAACAAAACCTGCCATTTAATTTCCTTTTCCCTTATTTTGTTGCTAGTATTACCACCCCTAGGATTAGCTTTTATTTGCTCCAGTATGTCAAATTTAAAAGTGTCACAGCTTGTACTTGTAGCTACGTGTCTATATAATGCATTTTTCATTTCTTTCTTTTTTATACAATAAAAAGGATCATATATTCTGTTTCTTAAACACCTTTCTGTTTTGCCCACATAATAACATGGGCATTGTGTACACTTAGCTAAATAAATTACATCTTGTGTCCAGCAATTACCACTCTTAAATCGTATAACTGTTTTATTTATGTCTTCCAGTATAAGGGTTGCATTTTCCATTATAGCTCTGCATTGATTACACTGCCTGCAGTTCCGAGTGCCACCATCTTTTCCTTTCCTATTTATAATAATACATTTATTTTCAAATTTACTTTTCAGGTTTTTTCCTGTTTTATATACAAACACCGGATGTTCACCTATAACCTTATATATTGCCTCATCAGTTTTCATTATATTCCAATTCCTTTCTATTATTTTTTGCATTTCATTGGCATGTAACCCATATTTAAAATGCATGCTTTTTGATATGTGTTTATATTGCCTTTTTTATTTTCTATTTCCTTGTTCACTCCAATACTTTCATTTTCAGATATCCTATCCAACCCAGTACCTAGTAAAGGTTTATATTTTTTACCCCATTCTTCTTTCACATATTTTTTAGTCCCTTCTATCATTTCAATGGGGTATCCTCTTTTCCTGAACATATTGCCAATATTATCAAATTCTTCCACCATGTCATCATATTCGGATGTCATTCTAGCTGCTCTGATATACTGATCCTTTATTATACTCCGTTTCTGCCTATATGGGTGGCAGCTTGAGTATTCCAAGTATGAATTGCTAAAAGTGTCCTTCCTAAATATTTTGGACTTGAACCTACCATTTTCTTCAGATATATATATATATATATATATATATATATATATATATATATATATATATATATATATATGTATCTAAATAAGAAATACCCTTTTATTGAAGTGATATGTAAAATTCAAATAATCACTACTAGAGTTCAAATAATCAAAAAATGTATTCAATTCTTCAGTGGTAAAAGTCCATAAAATAAAAATATCATCCAGAAGTCTTGCATAACACCCTACATATTTGTACCACCTACTATTGAAAATATGCTCTGTCTCCCAATCAAGTAGGACTAAATTAGCAAAAATGGGGGCAAAAGCCACCCTCATAGCTACTCCCTTACATTGTCTATAGTATTCTCCTTCAAAAAGAATATAGTTGTAATTTAATACTATGTCCATAAATTCCATGCTCACTAGTACCTTCGACCAAAGTAAAGCCATATATTTTTCAATACTCAGAGCAAACCATCTCATTCCATCTTCTTTGGGGATACAGGAAAATAAATCGACCACATCTATGGTCACAAATATTACATTCTTACCCCACAAGTCTGACGTAAGTCTCCCTAAGAAATTCCAAGAATCAATAACAATATGAGATACCCTTTTATATATGGGTTTTAACCATATATCAATAACTTTTCCAAAAGGGAAAGATTTGGATTTATTCTCTGATATTATAGGCCAAAAGGGTGGGTTCTTTATATTTTTATGTACCTCAGGGATTCCTACAATTGTTCCCAGTACAGGGTACTTAACTTTTAAAAAAAATATACATGTCCATGTCAGTTCCTCCATCAAGTAAAAACTCTTCTAAATACAAATCTATCTTATGGTGTCCAATATTAACGTCGTTTAAAGATGGCACCTCATAATTCCCAGAATTCAATAATATAATATTTATTTTATTTATATACTCAAATGTGTCATATAACACCACACCTCCCCCTTTATCCAGTTTCCTAACCCGAATATTGTTCTTCCCCTGTATTTCTTTCAATGCTTGAAACTCATTTTTATTTAAATTAAATCTCATTTTTTTGTTTTACATTTGTTCCAACTTTTATACATCTCACCCATAACTACTTTTTCAAAGGCTGCTAAAGTAGCATTCATAGGGTGAACATATGTACTTCTCTTTTTGAAAGATTTTTCTTTCATGACATCCTTACTTTCACCAAATTGTATGGCTAAATTTAATTTACGCATGTATAATTTGAATTCTAGGACATAATCTGTTCCATCAAATTTCTCATTAGGAACAAATTTAATTCCTTTGGAAAACAGGGAGAAGTGTTCCTTCTTAACCTCTAATTGTGTATAATTATTTATACTAAATTTATCCTGACTATAATGTATCTCATTATGTTTTGTAATAATTAATGTTTCATCCAGTTCCTTCTCTTTTTGTAATTCCAATCCTCCTGTCCCATGGAATTGTTCCAATTTTTGTGAATCCATGGCCCTTGTTTGTCCCTTCCTTTCCACTCTTGCTTCTTCTCTAAAAAAATCCTATTATAATTTTTCCATTTCCCTTTCTCTCTGTTATCATACTTCTGTTTTTCTTCATTTATCGTATTACCATTAGTGTGCTGTTCCCCTGCTTCTTTATGTATACCCCACTTATAAGCCTGTTTATAATGGAATATAATGAAAACTGATGAGGCGATATATAAGGTTATAGGGGAACATCCGGTGTTTGTATATAAAACAGGAAAAAACCTGAAAAGTAAATTTGAAAATAAATGTATTATTATAAATAGGAAAGGAAAAGATGGTGGCACTCGGAATTGCAGGCAGTGTAACCAATGCAGAGCTATAATGGAAAATGCAACCCTTACACTGGAAGACATAAATAAAACAGTTATAAGATTTAAGAGTGGTAATTGCTGGACACAAGATGTGATTTATTTAGCTAAGTGTACAAAATGCCCATGTTATTATGTGGGCAAAACAGAAAGATGTTTAAGAAACAGGATATACGATCATTTTTATTGAATAAAAAAGAAAGAAATGAAAAATGCATTATATAGACACATAGCTACAAGTATAAGCTGTGACACTTTTAAATTTGCAATATTGGAGCAAATAAAAGCTAATCCTAGGGGTGGTAATACTAGCAACAAAATAAGGGAAAAGGAAATTAAATGGCAGGTTTTGTTAAATGCTTCTGTATACCCGGGAATAAATGATAATATTTCCATCAAGCCTGTTTTGGAAAGTAAAACTGATTATTATTGGGGATGACAGAACAAAGTGAGTTTATTATAATTATATATTTTAAACATTTTTTTTAAATATGTATTTTTAAAATTTAAAATAAGATTATGAATGTTATGTAACTATATATGCTTATGTGAAAGTATTAAGGACTGTGTACTTTAAATCATGGAGTACAATTAATTGGAAGACTGATCAAAGGAACTTATTGGTTGGAAATGTATTTAAAACCCAGCTTGTTTTTTATGGATGTGTTCTGATGAAGTCTATTGGATTAGATGAAAGTGCTTAACGTAGTTGTTCATTTATAGTGTAGTTTGTTAATAAATTAGATTTTATTGTAAACCTAGTTGCCTCAGTGAATTCAGGCACACAGCACAGGGGACGCTTTTTTGGTGGATTTTTATGGTGTGGACTTTCGCTGACTTTTGGAGTAACTAATGCATAACTAGTTGGCTAGCTGATGTCTGTCTGTCCTCTGTACAGATGTGAAGATGTCAGGTATCCATCTTGGCTGCTTACAGGCAATCTATGCTTGAGTGACACTGACATGTCTGCCCAGCTGTGTTATGAATGCCACAGCTAGGAGTCCCCACCCTGTATGTACCAAATGCCATGGATACCTCATCTACACTATGACAGTCAACAGAACATGCTTGGGTACAGGTCTCCAAGACAGACATTGACCATGTTATGTAATACATGTTGCATACATATCAGTTGGAGTACCTCACTGGCCCTCTGCAAGAGGCAACCAGATGATTGGATGTTGCATTTAATGCTCACCCTGAGGATCACTCCCATGGCATCAGTTGATAGATGGCCTGCTGGCAAATTGCAGGTGGCATGATAGCACTGTGCCCACATCCCCTACTCTTCCCATCTCTCCATGGACAATATCCTGGTACACACCTAGGAGCACCTGCACCTATGAACTCCAGTACTGACAAATGTGTCAGTGTGCATTACTGAGATTAACAGTGTGTGTTTTTAAACCTGTAGTTGATAATACCTCAAAGGCCTTCACACCCACTACACCCCCCCATTGCCATAGTTAGATATAGCTGCTGCTGTAATGGACATTACATGTACCTTGTTACACTCTTCACCCTATGAGCTACATGGAGTTTGCAGTACCGGCACAGCACTGTTTTACAAATGGGTAGATAGGCATGGGTTACCCTCTGAGTCCTGGCAAGTGTGTGCATGTGTACAAGTGTGTATATTTGTAGGACACAGCATTCTGAGTCCACATTCTCCTAATACAATACACCTTGTCATACAGTATAAGATATAGTGATGTTGCTGGCCTTAGGAGAGCCATGACGAAGCATCACCCTACTATCCATGTGGCATGTGCAAAAGATGCATATCTCTGTAGTAGCACTCTTGAGATAGACAAGGGGTTGTATTGCAGTTCTGGTCACTGGGTGATGGTGGGTATGTCAGAGTATTATCATGGGCTTCAGTGAGTACAATATCCAATGTGGGGTGTGGGTGCTGGGTATACTGTCTTTACACCATGGTACCCCCAGTACATGTCCCAAGGTCCACTGTATGGGGACCACTGTCACCATCAACCATACAGGCAACCGATTACACTATCCAGCCATATGAATCATGTGCTGTGTGCAACTTACCTTTAACAGAGGTAACTTTATAAGTGCTAAGGTAGTTAGCACTGATAAACCCAGGTCTCTCAGATGTGTGTATGACTGTTATCTGTTTGTTAATGTTTATATGAGAGTATGTCACACTATGTATTGTTCATAAACAACCAGTACATCCCCCATTACCATACTATACAAGGCCTGGTGATGTTCTTCACTTAACAAGTAACCTGGGACACACCTCATACTAAAAGCTGTGTGGTGTGTGGAATTAAGACCACACATATTAGTAGCAATAAGTACCTAGGTAGGGGTTCTAGTTTCAGTGTTGCCAAGTAAGAGTGTGTGTGTATGTGAAGGGATCTACTTCAGTTTGCAGAAAATACATGTCCCAGGAGGTCATCTGTCTAAGAACTAACTGGCAAATGCTAACATTTCACAGGTATCATCTTGTGGAAATTCATTCCATCATACTTAATAGTAGATGTGAAAATGGCATCTTCCCCACTGTATATCTGTACAGAAATACTGGGGTTGGTATATATAACTGGGTATGGATCTTGCGGACACAGCCACCATCATTGCGGTTATTGTTGAGTGTATCCACCCACTTAGTCAGCTGTAATACTGTACAGTGCATGCTAACAGGTTACTTGGTTGTACATCACACTATCTGTGGTTCTACACCACCCCACACCCTCCAAATTGTAGGGCTGTGCCACCCACAACAGCATACATATGTTTATCAAGTTGAGGATTGCACTACATTGGGGAGGGGGACATATACCCTGCCAGTACCATCCTGAATGACATTAAACTAGCTGATTGATTATTTCCCATTGTGATGTTGTGCCTATTCTGTCCTGGTGGAATTACGTAGGCTAAAATGGGTTCCCTGCAAAGGTACATACTTCCATGTGTACAGTATTCTTTGTGTATTGCATCAACACCAAAGTCTGTGTGTGTGTGTGTGTGTGTGTGTGTGTGTGTGTGTGTGTGTGTGTGTGTGTGTGTGTGTGTGTGTTATACACAAACATGTGGTGTGTGCCACCCAGTACACTTACCATTGTCCACTGTAGAAGGGCTGCTGATACAAGCCACCATGCACTCACCTGTATACACCCTTCAGACCTATCAGACATGTGGCACATGCAGTAACTGTTATACAAACCTGTGACTTGTGTTCAGGTGTATCCAGGATATGGCACAGTCAAGGTGTCACCACAGTGGCATACCCCTTGTAGGAAACAATAGCAGACCAACATCCTGCTGACACATAGACACCTACAACACAAATGGAATACATTATGGAGACCACAACCACTCAAGGTTAATAACAGCTATAATGCATCATGGCTGGACAGCTGCACATCCTGACATGTAAGCATTAAACTTTAGTGGTGAAAACACATTACACAGCATTACATTGGTACACCACAGTACAGTCGCCCTGTGCATCAGAACCATATTAGCTTGTCCTGCATCAGTGATATGGATGACAGGGATGTGGCACAGGTATCATCGTATGCACAGGGTGTGTTGTGGGTTTGCCAGAGACCTGGGCTGAACCATTTGTTTGACATCATGTGTGTGTTAGGGGATTTCATTATTAATTGGGCTGTGCAGATGTTGTGTGTGTAGGTATGGGGTTTCCCTAGCTGTGATGGTGATGTTTGTGTGTGTGGGTATGCATGCACACAGTTCTGCCATGTGGTTGCCCTAAAACCTAATTAAAACCTGAGCTTTGGCCGGCTAAGATCTAGCTGTATTAAACTGGACGTATAAGAGAAGTTAAGTACCTTTTATCTGCACTTTTTTCAAATAATACAGCATTTTAATTGATTTATTTGTGTTGCATTGAATATTAACTGAACTGGAAGTTTTGACTCTGTTTTTTCAGTTAGTGCTTGCTCGATTTTATTGCCTGTTGGAATTCCTGCATAGATAGTAATTGCAGTTGGGGGTAGTCTCATTCATTGATATTCTGCTACTGCCTATTTAAGTGGTGCATTTTGGAATATTTTCTGCTTGAAACCTGAGTTTGGCTGGCTAAGATCTAGCTGTATTCAATTGGAAGTATAAGAGAATTTAAGTAACTTTTATCTGCACTTTTTTCTAATACTACAGCATTTTAATTTATTTATTTGTGTTGCATTGAATATTAACTGAACTGGAAGTATTGACTCTGTTTTTTTCAGTTATTTCCCCACCCACCATCCCTGGTTTTGTTTTGATGTTAATCTTGGTAGCTTAAAAACTGCCCGCCCCTCTTGTAAATTTGTGTTTGGATACTCCTTCTGGACCCATCTCATTTGCTCACTCAACTGAGTGCAGTGAGATCATATTCTAATTTCAGGCACTCCTACTGTGTACAAAGAGAGCATCTGGGAAAGAAAAAAAAATTAAGCTTTTTTCCTGCCTTTCCTGTAAGTGGTCTAGACTGTTTGTAGGCTTCTGAGCCCCCAAGCCTTTCTGTGTTGGAGGGAAGCCTTCTAGCTTAATTTTATTTCCTAGAACTAGCCAGTTTTCTAGTTTCAGCACTCAAATATGTTTCTTTGAACTCAGCACTTGTTCAGAACTCATTGTAAGCACTAAATAAGCTGCAAATTACTACAGCACTCAACTTTCCTCACTTGTATAGAGGAAAGCAGTTTTTAGTATTTAATAAATAAGCACCTATCCAGGCATGTCTAAGGGTTAGCTCCTAGTGATTTCTACTGTCTACCTGATGAATCTGGGAATCTTGGGGCAATGCAGCAATTGCCTCATGTACACAGACAACCCTCTCTTCCTACCACCCAACACTACAACCTGTGAGAGATGCACTTATATAGCCAAACTGGAAGCAAAGCTCTCTTCACCCAAAACTGGACTAGACAGTCAAGAGAAGGTAAACACTTGCATCACACCACACCACACTCATCACATAGTCCCTCAAAACCTATACCACCAAAACACAAACAGAAACACAAAACACACACCTACATTCACGGTGGCTCTCAATAAAAACTTTCCCAAGCATCAGGGACCTCCAAAGCAGAAATGCAAGCAACCTTCACCCCCCAACACAACCCAAATGACACATAGCCCACACACTCAGTGTGCCACTCAACCACAGCCCATAAGGTATAACAATGTACCCAACACTCTAGTCATAGGTGACTCTATAGTCAGGCACACTGATGTTCCACTCACCAGGCTAAACAAGGAGAAAGTTACTGTCAACTTCCTGTCAGGTGCCAGGATCCAGCACATAATGCATGCACTCAGGTCACTCCACAACAAGTACAAATATGACACTCATTCTCCATGTTGGTGTGAATGACCTGAGATGTACCTCCCTGGACTACATGAAAAGAGACATGGAGGAGCTCTCCGATCATGTATCCCAGGCAGGTATGACTCTAGCCCTGAGTGGCATCCTGCCATCACCCAGAATTATACCACAGTACAAGGACAAAATGATTGACTTCAACAATTGGCTAAGCTTCTAGTGTCATTCTAAGGGGATCCAGTATTTGTCTGCCTGGGACAACATGATCGACAGACCACAATGCTTTGCCAGAGATGGCCTGTACCTGTCACCCTTGGGATTTCGGATACTGGCTAAGGCTCTTGCCACTCCATAGTACCTTTTTTAGGCAAGGTTCAAATGACAAATTCACCACCATAACAGGTACAAGCAAGCAAAATCTGAGGCTAATGCTACTCAATGCTAGAAGTCTAAACCTTAAAATGCACTCACTCGAGGCACTCCTTAAAATGGAGAACATCGACATCTGTGAAGTGACAGAGACCTGGTTCAAAGCTCCAGAGAGCATCCCTGCATTACCAGGCTATAATTCATACCACACCTTTCGGCCACCTAACCCAGAATAAAGCACTAAAGGTGGAGGCATGTCCATATTCATTAAGGATATCCACACCTCCAGGCTAGTTGCACAGCATAATGCATCAGAGATTATCCAAGTGCAACTAACTCTGGGCAAGACCACAATCCAAATTGTAGCTTGCTACAGACCCCCCACCATGACCCAGGATTCCCACTCATCATTTCTTGATACACTGGAAAGTATTATGGTACAACCCAACACCCTAATAATGGGCGATTTCAAATACCCCACCATTAACTGGGAAAACTACTCATGTACCAACACTTTTGCTCAATGTTTTCTGGAATTCATAAATTCCAATGCCTTGGATCAACTTATTCACACCCCCACCAGGGGCAGCAATATCCTAGACCTGGTTATTGCCAACATGGGCAACAGGTGTTCCACACCAGAGGTCAATTCCTCATTGGTCAGATCCGACCACAAGCTATTCACCCTAGACATCCACATCCCGCCCCCACCCCAAATTAGAGAATCCACTGTAAAAAACTTCTCCAAAGCCAACTTCACACTTCTTAAGACAGACGTGGCAAACTTCATGACACCCATGCAGATGGACAATAGAGGTACGACTGCTGAATCCTAGGCAAATGCACTTTATAAGCACTTACACTAGTACATGGATCATGCTATCCCTAATAAAACCAAGATGCTATCCTCCAGAAAAAGGAAGCCAATCTGGTGGTCCTCTGCCATAAACAAACTCTACAACAGAAGAAAGAAACTGTTGCAAAAAAGAGTAAAATCCCATGACTGGAGGAACTCCCTGGTCAACCTCAGTAAGAAGCTGAGATCCCTTATAAAATCCTCCAAAGCTAGTTATGAAAACAAAATTGCCACTGACTCTAAAGACAACCACAAAGCATTCTATAGCTATGTTAAGAATCTCAATGGCAACACTCATATCTGCTCTGAGTTACAGCACAATGGCACTAAATATACAGAACCAACTGATATTGCCAACATCCTGGCAGATAGGTTCAGTGCTAACTTTAACCCCCTATCACCCCCTAAAGGGCCCATTTCTATACTGGAAGAATGCAAAGTTCCTGTAATCATGGCTGCACAGGTAAAAAACACACTCTCCAAAGCCAAGAACACAGCATCCATGGGACCTGACAATATCCCAGGCTGCATTCTACATGAACTACAGAATGAACTGGCTCCCTACCTAAGTACCATGTTCAATCATAGCCTCACCTCAGGCTTTGTGCCCACTGAATGGTGCACCATGACGGTTATTCCACTCCACAAAGGGGGAGCCACGACGGACCCTGGGAACTACCACCCCATTAGCCTGAACAGCCTGGTCTGCAAGGCCATGGAACGTATCATCATGGAACTCATAAACAAAAACATTGGTAATCTCCAAACTCTGGACCCTACCCAGTTCGGAATTGTAAAATGCAGATCATGTCTCCTGAACCTGATTGACTTCTTTGAAGCAGTCACCAATGCCATAGATGTGGGTAAGGTGGTTCACACAGCTTATCTAGATCTCAACAAGGCTTTCGACACCATCCCCCACTCTGGAATTATAGATAAGCTCACTAAACTAGGTATAAATCCCTATGTCACAAGATGAGTTGCCAACTTGCTCATGGACAGAACCCACACTGTGAAAGAAGCAGACTCCAAATCCGACTTCAGACCAGTGACAAGTGGAGTATCACAGGGTTCAGTCCTGGGTCCTCTCCTGTTTGGTATCTACTTCTCCGAAGTACAGGCCAACACAGAAGGTGTTTGGCTAACAAAGTTTGCAGATGACTGCAAACTAGGAGCCATAATCGAAACTCCTAATGATGTGGACATACTACAAAAAGGCCTCACTGAGACAGATGCCTGGTGTCAAAGCCATGGCCTGAAGCTCAATGCCAAAAAGTGTATTGTCATTCCCTTTTGTAAAAACTCTGTACCCATGAACTACCACATAAGGGGTAGTCTACTTAATGCTGAAAGTGTGATAAGAGACCTTGGGACACAGGTGGACAGTAGGCTCTCCTTTGATAATCACATCACCACAGTGGTCAGGAAATCCTTCTACATGGCTCACCTCATCACAAAAGGTTTCTCATCCAGAAAAAAAGAGGTCATTGTTCCCCTCTACTCATCACTCATTAGAACCATTATAGAGTACAACGCCCCTTTTGGTATGTGCCTCACAAGACATCTACAACAACTGGAAAGGCCACAGAAATACCTCACAAAGAGGATTACTGGCCTCAAACAGATGCCCTACACAGACCATCTCAAAAAACTCCAGCTTTACTCCATTACATATCGCCTACTCAGGGACGATCTCTGCCTAACATACAAAGCTATGTCAAACCCAGAGCTGTTGGGCATGCTCCACTTAAAGAAATCCCAATCCGTCAGAGCTACATGCTCTAGGGACCTAAACCTTGTCACCACAATAAGCAGAACATGCTGGAGGGATAGATTCCTGTCCCAGAGACTTCCCATACTCTAGAACAGTCTACCTATCCATGTCAAACAGAGCTTCTCATTAGCACTCTTCAAGAAAAATCTTGATGATTGGATGGGAAATAGGAAATTCACCCCAGGGTTCACTTCTGTGGCTCTGTTCAACAGGGGCACAGGAAAATAATTTTCTTGGGTGGCGAAAGCCAGGGTACCTTTTTGGCTAGGCTTATATAGGCTCTAGTGCTAATAGCCTAGTATCGACCTCCACCTGTTGGTGTTACTGGCCTATGTCCATGTGGCCGTCACACTACTCCCATCATATGCTCAAGCACAGACATTCTACGGTCGAGGATTCCCACCATCTCACCTAACCAGCTATCCAGGACCTCTGCAAAATAACAGTGGGCATTTGGAGGATCACAGATGTTGTCAATAACAGCAGAATGACTAGCTTTCTGGCGCCTCAGACCCTGTCTGGTATAACGTTCCATATCTGCCTGCACCTCCATGATGGCCTGAAACATGCATCTGGTGACACAAGCTGTGGCACTTCTGCCAGGGGCATGATGAACAGTAGCCCTCATACAAGCACCCCTGTACATCTACCTGTGTGGTACCTCGCCGGGCATTGGGCTATGGCTGCTGTGTCCAGACACATGTGGCATAGTCACCACACTGTCCTGCCCCATGCCACCACCCACCAACTGTCCCTCCTCTACGGCCACTGGTGATGGGGTATGTATAGGCAATGTGACTGTGTGCGGGGATGGGGTGGACAACAGTGGGATGTCAAACGATGGCACAGATTCAGCTCCTGACAACCATGCCTGTGCCTCACCACACCCATCATCATTGTCAGAGTCTGTATGGACACTAACATCAGCTTGCCTGCAGGAGGGACCCTGACCAACCTCGCCACCTGTGTGGGGAAAACAAGAAATGCACTTTAAGACTTGTACATCATTGCTTAACTGTACACACACACACACACACACACACACACACACACACACACACACACACACACACACACACACACACACACACACACCCTTATACAC
The DNA here is from genome assembly GCF_019279795.1 of Protopterus annectens. Taxonomy (NCBI): domain Eukaryota; kingdom Metazoa; phylum Chordata; order Ceratodontiformes; family Protopteridae; genus Protopterus; species Protopterus annectens. Next base: position 1,523,081,562 of record NC_056744.1, read on the forward strand.
ACACATATTACACACAGACACACACATTACCCATCTGTCAACATGCACCTCATCACATACATGACTGTCTGCACTGTTTGACACGGTATATGCAATGGTGAGGTAAGGCTACATGTCCCATTCCTGCATGCTACCTGTTGGGTATGGGATCCATTCCATGTCTTGTAAGATGTGTGCAAGCCACAGCTGCCTCTGTTGCAGGTGAATGGGCAAATGTGATGGACATACGTCTTGGACAGCAGACCATTTCTTGGTGTGACATTGAGGACCTGTACTTGCTGGATGTTGCATACTCATGAAGACTGAATGCTGTCAGTACCTCAAAATCTGCTTCCACAATATGTTATTTGGAGTGTGTGCACACATATGCTGCCAGTGTTTGCTAAGATATGTATTCCCCATATTTTCTGTCCTAACATAGGATTCCATATTACACATTCATTGCTCATGTTAGTACCACATTACAGGTTGTAATGGTTGTGGAATGTGGTATTGTGATATGCCGTTGTGTAGATCTATAACAGTTGCCATTGTAATAGTGGTATATACACTGTTGTACCACTGTATAAGGGTGATGTTTCAGACATGTTCCTACTGTAGGCCATTTGTCCCACCATTATGTTCATCTCTGTGCACACATCTTGCAATGACAAGTTGTTAGTTATATTGCAAGACTCTTACATACCTTTCAGATATGCCACCATAGTAACCAATGTGATGCAGTGCAGTTAACAGCAACAATAAGTGAACACGTACAGCATGCATTATGGGTAGGTGTGTTAAATGTGTGCATGACAAATACCATGGCCATCACATGTCCGGTGCATTGGCAAACCTGAACAAACAACACCATGCTCACCAGCTACAGGCTGCTGCCCCAGAGGTATATCAGAGGGACCTACATAGTTGTGTGAGAGATGCAATGTCAGTAGCCATACCTGTGGCATTGGTACAGAGTGGGAGCAGCATTTCAGTACATCAACAGCACAGACCCACAATACTACAGATTATGCACATCTGTTCATTACTACAATGCAGTAACAGACTATATATATTTTATCTCACATATGCATGATTAAACTCTACAGATGCAGATGGATAAGCAACAGTGGTCTACTGATGTGCCCTGAGGCCTTACCTGCACACTCCCCATCCATTGTGTGAGTAGCACCCACCTCCACAATGCTATCTGCTGGGTCTTGTCTTTGCTGGTGGGCAGGAGCCCTGAGGCTGGCAAGGAGCTCCTCAGCATGTATCGGGGTGGCCTAGATGGCATGACCCCTCCCTGTGGCTAGCTAGTCCCTCCTAAGTGCAGCAGTATGGTGACAGGTGTGGCGGATTAGGTCAGTGCACTGATGTCAGACCTGCTCATAACTGCGGTTATGCAGGTCGACATTGTTTACCCTGTGGACGAGCTCATTCCACAGAGTGGTCCTCTATTGCAGATCATGGGTTGTATGGCCAAACAGGGTGTGGTAGTGCTGCACCAGGTAGTTTATTATGACTTCATTTTCCTGGGGGGAATAAACTGGCAAATGCTCTCTAGACATGGTGCCTGAAAGACATAAAGAGGAAAAATGGTCTGAGGACCTCATACTGCAAGGATATAATAGTTGTTAGTTGACATCTCTGTCTCCCCCCCCCCCCCACAATATCTGCAACAATAATCTGAAAACACAACTCAACCGGTATTTTTACAGCAAACTTACTTTTGGGACATATATCATATTGTACAACAAATAGTGCAATGTGTTTCTAGTCATGTTCCTTGTTGAAACACTATCATTGGTGGCCTGTTGCTAACAATGTCACCTGCATGCCATTGTAAGGGCCACTATGGTTCCATATATGCATGTGTTCTGTTTGCTATGTGACTGCTCCAAATCTGGTGTTTTTTGTTAATGGGGATATCTATGCATGCAGTTAGATGTAATCCTGGATTGTGTGGACTATTACTACCCACATATGTTCTATAACTGTGACACAATAGCATGTTTGGGAAGCCTGTTCCCAGCAGAACCACCTCTCCCACCTCATCTGGCCATGTTACCAGGCCACAGCAAATCTGGGACCCACTCCGGGATCTCATCATCTGCTGGTTCTGCACCACCTTCAGGTGGAACCACCTCGGGGGATGGTGTTCATTCCCCTCCCCTGGGAGCACACACAGACAGCATCCTGTCACCTGAAGTTAGGTCCAGGGTCTAGTGCATGTGGAGTTCCACAGAAACTTGCGGGATATGCTACACCACCTGGAGGCCCTCGGTACACAATTACAGGGTCCGAATGCTCCTCCTGCTCAGCCCCCAGCTCAGGCACCATCAGGGCCATGAAGGTGCAGTTGTGACTGCCCATGGGTGGGACCTTGGTCCCACTGTTTCCATTTGGGTGCTAATGCTCAAACAACACTCCCCATCCAAGGTGTTTATCCACCACATGTGTCATATACCACCCCTGTATGCTGTTTTGTCTGTCTTTCAACCCAACCTACCTCCCCAAATATACCTACTGTCCTTCCCCAACATACCAATCTCACTTTCACAAACAAGGGCAAAGTGTTCCCAACATGGATGTCACATCAGACATAACTGTTCATTTTGCACCCGCTTACTACTGTTTGTGTCTGTGTCTTTCAGCTTTTCCCAGTTAGGGGTCGCCACAGCGGAACTCCGGTCCGCTAATGATTGGTAGTGGGTTTTTACGTACCGGGTTACCAGCCCTGACACACAACCTTCAATGAAGGCACGCCCCATTCACGTATGCCTCCACACAGAAGACGCTCTAGCTGAGACTCGAACAGGACAATGTCTTGCTATGAGGTGACAACGTTACCGCAGCGCCACCACCGCAGCTATATATATATATATATATGTGTGTGTGTGTGTGTATAGATATGTGTGATGTTTTCTCACACATATCATGCAGCAATGTCATTCAACAGTAGGGGAAATGTATTTATATATATGTGTGTTCACCACTTGCTAACTGCATGCAGCCAGCTGTAAAGAACTTCCAATTGCCACTGTCATGGCAACCCACTACTAT
>NC_056744.1:1523089606-1523237106 GCF_019279795.1 Protopterus annectens
GTGTCACTGTTTGTGAAACGTGCACTTTAGCTGGATTGCACATTTGACTGTTTTACAACTACATACTGCAATTTAGATTCCTGAGTACACAGTGTAGGTTTTAGGTCTGCACCGGTTAGCCTTATACATTTTTTCTGTACATTCACAGCTACATACAGCTGAAATTGAAAGGTTAACACAGGACAATGCTGTTAGACAAACAAGTAAAGCACTTTCTGATGGAAATATGTACTGTTGCTTTTTTTCAGTTATTTGACGTGCCCATTCTAAAGTATGCAGACAAGCAGTGCTGTATCAATTCACCTCAGTTAATGCATTTTGCAGGACATACATATTTCTATTTTTCAGGTACAAGTGAGATGACACACACCAGTGTTTGGAATCACCTTTATTAGTTTTGACGTACATATCTGTGTACAACTCAGAAATCCACAATTACTATTCCTGGATGATCTAAACAGGGTAATGGTTTTTATTTCTAACTGTTACTGTAGCCCTGACATGGCACTTTCTTTGCAAGTTCACTCAGACACACTCATACATATTCTAATATTCCTCTCCTGCATATTGTACCGTGTTTACTACTGATATCTGTATTACACAGAAGCTGGGAATACTCCATAGTAACACTGGCAGCCTGACACAGGCATTTATTCCTGACTTTTACAGCACAATTATATATACAGGCGGTTCTACCATTACTATAATTTTGATTTCTTACTGCTAATAGTAGGGGGTATTCTGTACTTACCATACTGCCAACACAGGCAGACCAGTCACTGGGCATGAGCTTCAGCATTCTGGGACCTCTCTGCAGCAGCTGTATGGGGAGGCATCACACATCAATCATACCTGAAAAGTTACAAGTTGAACTTTTTCCGTACTTAGAGATACATAACACTGCATACTTACAGACAGGTGGGACATCCTGCGCTCGGTCTTCTTGGATCCACTGGTCCAAGAGTGCACCCTTTCTCTTCTTCAGGTCATTATGGTGGTGACGTACCTGCTCACCAGTCTGGGGTATGTCTGTAGCACTGATGAGATCATGTGCAAGCTGGTACCAGGCCTCCACTTTGTACTACAAGCCCTGGTACTGGCCCTGCAGCAGCCTGCTGTCATGGTTTTAGCTAGGATCCCAACCATAACCCTGGACTCCTGGATGCCCCAACTTTGCGCTCGGAAGCGAACACCTTTACCAATGCCAGACATTTTGGTCCTGCTGTGAGCAATCCCAAATGGTTATGGCTGTATTCCCACCTGTGCGGTTTAAATAGGGCAGTTTTCCAGCACTTTTTCTTGACTGGCCAGTTTTATTATGCTGAGCTATGCTTAGCTCCATGCAGATCTGCATAGCAATGCTTACACCAACTAAGCAGAGCTGAAAGCAGGTAAGCAATGTTTACACTAGCAAAGCATTGCTTAAATCTATTTTTTAATTAAATTTATAAATCATTACATTTATATTTTACATATTCCCATCCCTACTGTGCTATATGTGAGCCGTATGATTGACATCTATCATTTAAATTCTTTAAAAGTTTATTAAATAATTTGACAGAGAGGAGGATTTGAACAAGCATGTTGTACATACTATACCATGGCAGTACCACTATGCTACAGCAGCTTAATGACATTTTCTTTCACAGTAGCACTTGTCTATCATTTTCAGGATTTCTGCCAGGCTAAGCCACACAAACAAGCTGTGCACCACTTAAACTTTGGATTTATTTGATGAAAAAAAAACTTACATTTTTTAAATTTCTATTGCTTTCCTCTTGACCTACTGCTTCCATGCATGTAGGGCAAGAGTGCATACATTTGGGGGTGTACACTTGAAGGCTGCAGCCTTCTAGGTGTTTGTGTTTTTTTTCTTTTTCAGTGTCCGCGGACACTGAAATTTTAGCTACTTACATTTCAGTGTCTGCGGACACTCGCTTACTATATCATATTAGAGCCAGGCTCTAATATTACAAAATTGACACTCATCTGTGTCAGAAAGTGCTGTACAACACTTTCTGAGTGAAGAGGGTGGGTTTCATGTGCAGGCACTGCTGACACATGCCCCCTGCTCTCACTCCTGATTTGTGTCCCTTTAGATATGCAAGGCGCGCTGCTATTCTAAACAGACATGAAACACTCCGTACAAGAATAGCCTTATTCTTGCATGGAGCTTTGTGAATCCTGGGGGTAGTGAAGTTTTATTTGGTAAACAAAAAATTTCCATCGCCTACCAAGTAAATGATACACCCCTCTAAATTAATATTATCTTCAGGCACATGAACACCCAGACTGACAAATTGCTATCATTTGACCATCATGTCTTTGCAATAGTTCAGAAATCCTTCTGTTTGACCCAACTAATTTCTCATCTACACTTAAAGAAATCTTAAGTTTCCCTGTACCTATCCCTCAAAAGCTAGGCTGCTGCCTTTTCAAATGTCTTAAGAGGGACATTCTTATGTAAATCAGAAATTTTACAGGACAAACCACACCTACAACTAATGCAAAGGACTGGACTTTATTGCCAGAATAAAGTCTCCTTTTGTAGAATTTGATTTGTTTATGCGGTGCCATGTACTATTTAGAAGTTTCAAATAAAAAATAATTGTTTATGCAACTGTTAAAGGGAACACAGTAAATATTGTTGTCTTAAAATCTCAGGATATTTTCTATTTTTTTTTTTTTTTTTTTTTTTGCACGGTGCTTTTTTGCAGGACACAGCTGCCCAAACAGGGATTGCCACACATAAAGTGGGACAGGTAATAACTTTATATAATTATTAAATAGAATGCCTCTTTTGGAATATACAAACTATATAAGGCCCATTATTAAATATAATGCCGTTTTTGGAATATACCTTTCTAAATACATTGTTCACCTTGAAGGCTTAGAGAGTAGTCTTAATTAAAAGTGAGTAGTGGTCTAAAGTCCCTTAGTTACCCAAATATACTGGCAGCCCTTTCCTTGTACTTAGTCTCCTACAGAGTCATTTGCAGTGACCTTTGGCTTGCTTTTCTGTATATAAAAAATGCTACCCTATTTGACCATCTGCACTATGCACAGCCAGTGGGGCTCAAATACCAGTACTAAGGATCTCAAAATAAAGAAGACTCATTATCAGAAGAGGTACCTAACCCAATACCTTCCATGCCAGTGGAACTAGCTCCCCCTACATATCAAAGTATGACTCTGACCACTTTCAGTTAATCTCAATAGATGGGTAGACAGCCATATATTCTGCCACATTATCTTGCATAACATTTCTACACAAATGGTGTTAACACTATTCAATGTGCCATTTGGCTAGGCTCTTAATAGTCTTAGTGACTGCTTGCCTAGTGTCAGGCTATGAATCAATGAATAATAGGAGACCATGAATATAATGTTGAATATCTGCCAAGCATTAATCTGATTGGTTTCATTTCTGTTACAGAAACTGTTTTTTTGGATTTTTTCCTAATTAAGTCTCATAGCCATTGGATCTCCAGTTCTTTTCTTGGCAGGGATGATTTCTGTGCAAATTCTGCATGCTCTCCCTGTGTCCATGTGGATTTTCAGTGAGTGATCCAGTTACCTTGTACATCCAAACTTTAATCCACCAGTGACTTTTTGATGTATCTGTTACTGCTTTTGACATCAGACATTAATTGTAAGTGTAAATTTAATAAATGTTGTGTAGTTGAAAGAGAAGTGATTCACTCACCTACAATCCATAGGACTGGCACTGAACTTGAAGGGAGGTGGGCCAGAAAGGGGATGCAAAATGAGTATGCTTCAAACACCCCTGCTGCATCTCTGCTGCCATGTAAGCATGAAGCAAAGTAATTTTTGGAAAGACAAAGTTAAGACAGAGCTGCAAGCCTAACACATCAGCGAAAAGCCCAACCACTAAGTAGTGAAATATAAATTTAAAGGAAAAAAAGAGTGTCCTGAATATTTACAGCACATTCAGAAATTTAAACAACAGCAAACTGTACCTAAGTAAACAGAAAACAGTTAAAAAAGGTAGATTTGAAGAACATTAAGATAACTCACATCTTAAATGCAGAAGCAAGCAAGAAGACATTCTTTGTATAAATCCAGATTCATTAGGAATGTTTCAAATTAGGATGTATGTAGATCATTGTTGAGATTCCTTGAATAATAGTTAAAGCTAAATCAGTGTAAAAAAAATTCTGAGTAGTCGAGTTGTGCCATTTGATGCAGTCCCTCTTCTGTTCTGAACAGTGAACAGAAGTACGTTCCTCATATTTGCCTTCACACTGTGACACTATCCAAATTCCTCCTCCTTTATTAATTTTTATGTTTCCTTTAGATCATCCTAATACCTTACAGTATTTTCCTAGTTTAGGCCTTTATTATTTTATACGTCCAACACTATAATTCTGGTTTATCTGATGTTATTTTCACTTGCCCCAGGATTCAATAAACTCCATGTAGGAAGAGTGTTATTCCTACATTCAGTGAATGGTGTCCGCTTCCGCATAGCAGTAACAGCAGCACACCTTACATATTAATGAAGGTGCACTACTGATAACGGCTTTGTGGACACGAACACTTTTGAGTGGAAGGGGCATGTTTGAGTAGTGCTCACACATCCAACATGCCCCCTGCACTCTGAAATATGGCACTTAATAACTGCTTTCAGTGCCCGTGGACACTAAAAGCAGGAATTCAAATATGAATCAATGGAGGGTGTATGTGGCAGGCACTGTTACATACCCCTTGCATTGTCAAAGTGCCATACAGCAGTTTCTAACTGCTTTCAGTGTCCGTGGATGCTGAAAGCAGTAATTTAAATCGGAAGCAATGGAGGGGGTGTGTGACATGTACTGTCACACACCCCTTGCATTGTGAAAGTGCTGTATGGCACTTTGACTATACGTTTGAACCTCTTACAGGCAAAAATCTGGACAAAGTATAAAATGATGGGGGGCATACCTCTCATCCTCTTAGAGGCAAAAATCTGGACAAAGCCTAAAATGATGGGGGGACAAATAGGGACAGATTATAAATATTGCCCTTACAAACTTAGAAAGTTGATAGAGGAACAGGGTTTGCATCAACATAACATGTAAGGAAGGATTAAAAGTCTGAAACTGAAACATATGGCATTATGTAGTGACTGCAATCCTGATATTGCCCATACAGACTTAGTCAGTTGATAGAATGACAGGTAGTCCATTACCAAATATGACTTACAAGTAGTATTGATACATGTAATTAAAGTGCTTTTATTAATTTTATTTTATTTTTCCATTCCAAGTAAAGTTTAAGTGTAGCTGAGCAGGCTTGCACCTTATGGCCCTCTGCTCAGCATTGCTTAAACATAGGAGTGAAAAATACAAATGTATAGCTAAAATCCTTAATGGTGAGATAACGTAGTGGTTAGAGTCCTGGTTTTGCATGTAGCAGTTCTTGGTTTTAGTACCACAACAGGCCCTTTGTTTTTACATGGGAAAGCATTGTTAAAATTATAATTTTTTTATTTTAAATTATGTAGTAATTGATATTTATTAACCACGATAATGTAGCTGGTTCAAAATGGAATTGTGTGTACCTATAACATGTGAAATCACCCATGTATGCACAAGTGTCCCATACAGTATAGTCACACCCCAAGGTAATGTAATGAAAGCACATAGAGGGATGTCATGTAAAGTAAATCATATACACTTAATATGCCAGTAATGATAAAATAATTTACAATTCTATTTTTTTAAATGAAAACTGAGCAATGCTTAGCAGTGCCCAGCTCTACCTAGCTGATTTAAGCATTGCTTAGATGTAAATTCTAAGCAGCAGTCAGCTCAACTAAGTGGATTTGCACACTATTAAGCAGTGCACAGCATTTACTCCTTTAAGCACGGTTTATCTCAGCTTAGCAGATTTGCACACTGCTTAGCTGAGCTTAGCATTTTTAAAATGGTCCAATGATAGCAAAGGGTGGGGATATTGCCTTATTTAAACTGCACAGGTGGGAATACAACCATAACCTGTTGTAGTTTGATCTCTGCAGGAACCATGTCTGGTGTTGGAGAGACAGCCCACTTTCAGGTAAAGCCCTGGGGCATTCTGGAGTTCAGGGTCATGGCTGGACTCCTCGTAGAACACCATTATGACAGACTGCTGCAGGGCCAGTACCAGAGCTCTCAGTACAAAGCACAGCCTTGGGACTGTCTAGCATGTGATCTCACTAATGCCACTGGAATCCCCCAAACTGCTGAGCAGGTACAGCATCATTATGCTGACCTAACGCACAGGTCTTACAGGTAAAGAAATGTTTGTAGTAACTGTATGAAGGGTATACCAATACACCATGTACAACTGTCTCACTGTCCAACCTCATGCCTGCAATATTTGGCCCACTGGATCCAAGATGCTTGGGCATGGAATGCTCCAGTAGTTTGCAAGTATCTCATCCATAGCTGTACCATATTTTAGCCTGAGTATGTCATAGACAGGTATGCATAATGTTTGCTTTTTCCCCCTACAGCTGCAGTGGAGAGGTCTAACAATGTCGAGGCCAATGCCGACAGACTGACAAGGCTGCCCTGACAGGCTGGTGAGTACATATCTACCTTGCAGTATATAGTGAAATAAATAAGGAGTAAATTGTTTACTGTCAGTATTTGTAGTATGTTCTGTGTCTAACGAATAAATAAAAGTTTGCCAGACTAATATTGATCTACAGGATATGCAGTAGTAAAGCACTGTGTCATATAAGTAAAATAAAGACTTATACCACAAACTGTTGTGTTTACTCTGATATGTTGTAGAAATAGAATGTGTACATGTTCTTCACAGCAGATATGGCTTTGACAGCATGAATTAACTGAGGTTGTTCTGAGAACCAGCTATTATGCAAAACAGTAGATTGTGGAGCTGTAAAACAATATATAAATGGAATATGAAATATGTTATGCACTAAGATCTGAACCCTGAATAGTAATGTGTAATCTTTTATAAAGTGTGTCCCCTGCAGCATTGTCTTGTGTTAACCTTTGCTTTCCAGATTCTATTATTTCAAAGGATTAATACGCAGTACACTATCTGTCATTCATGAATCTCAGGATTACAAGGCCAGACTGTCTAACCCAGAGATTATTAGGCAGAAATCAGTCAAGCAAGCAGCAGCCATTTCTCAGTAGCTCAGTGTGATGAGAAATAGACATCTTGTTCATTTTAGCACACCCAGACATGGTTTGAATCCAGGGAGTGGTACTGAGATTTGTGCATATATACACTCAAGAAGTCTTGAATATTTGTAGAAACAGTCAGATAGTGGTAACAGATATTTTCTCCACAGGTCTTACAGGTTAAGAAATGTTTGTAGCAGCTGTATGAAGGGTATACCAATACACCCTGTACAACTGTCCCACTGTCCAACCTCATACATGCAAATGACAGCAGGATAGGTACATACATCATGCTCTCTTCCTGATACATGTCTCTCAAGTGTAATGCTGTCACAGCTAGTGGTCACTGCTGCCAATCACCTTGGACACAGGTAGGAATCCAGGTGAAGTATGTCATTAGCATGCTTACACAATATCAGCGCAGGGTACCCCTTCTTTGTCAAGTATGTAACCCTGACATGTACAAGCCCCCTCTAGAAATGTAGCTATAGTTGTCCCAGTCTGCCCCATACCAATGCAGGTTGACAGTTTAACAGGTATGTATGTGATACAGAAGCTATGGGCCATAGGTAGATATAAAGTGAGGGCAGACCTGTATACTATTGAGCAGTACTGTTGTGAAAAATAGAAGCCTATGCAGTTGCTAATGGACTCCCCCCATCTGCATCACTAATTATTATTCATATACTATGGGTATGTTTTTCTCAAAACCTAATGTTGGGACTTGTGTTATATTATTGTTCCTATATTTACTTGGTTGCATATTAACATACCTTGTTCAAATACCATTGTTGGCGACCTGTTGCCATCAATGTATCTGGCATGCTTTTACAATTCTTGCTGTTGTTCCATTTATGCATGTGTTCTGTTTGCTATGCGACTGTTTCATATCTGTTGGGTTGAGTTAATTGGAACACCCATGCATGCTTTTATAACTAATTTTGAAATGTGTTGTTCATGACTAACCAATATATCTTGGAAAATCTCAACACCATAGCATGTTTGGGAAGGTGGATCCTGGCAGATCTGCCTGTCCCACCTCATCAGGTGGTGGCACCATGCCCCAGCACATCTGAAACCCAATCTGGAACTTCCTCCTCCGCTGGTCCTCCACCACCTTTGGGTGGAACCACCTCAGGGGATGGGGCCTGTCCCCCCCTGGGTGTGGGCACAGCTAGAAGCCCGTCACCCACCACAAGTTCTGGGGTATGGTGCACAGAGTCATCCACTCCATGTTGGATGGATGGCTACACCAGATGGAGAGCTGCCTGGCATACCTGGAGAGTCAGGCTGCCCCTGCTGTCTAGTTCCCAGCAGAACCACCTTTGGGGCTGTGATGGTGCAGTGGTGACTGCCCATGGGTGGGAACCTCAGTCCCATTTTATCATTTGGGGCCTCATGGGCCTCAGATTCCCAACCACCCTCTCTGTCCAAGGTGTTTACCTCCCTCATGTGTCATATACCACCCCTGTCTGTTGTCTTGTGTGTTTTGTCTGTCTGCAAATGCAACCTATCCTACCCAACCTACCCCACCAAACATACCTACAGCCCTACCCCAACATGCCACTCTCACCTTAATGCAAAAAAAGGGCATCTGCCCCACAAAAAATCATTGCCCCGTACATAGCTCTACATTTTGCCTCCATGTCCAGTACTGTAAATCGATCTACACTCACATTACTCTACAAATGAATGTTGCTAGCACCCCTCCCTCTGGGGTGTGAGGCTGTAAATTCAAAATTTTCCACATCAGTCACAGCTGTTTGCTGCAGGAAATGTAGAACTATGGTCCTTTCCTTCACCCATCCTGCACCTCCCTAGCTGCCTTTCCTAATATTTTACCCCATGCTTGCCCCCATTTCACCACTTTCCTATCACCCTTTTTACTTTTCTTTATTTAAAATTAGCATGGGTGTAAGTGGGAATAAGTGCCACTAAGCGAAGCTAAGAGGACTTACCCATCTGTTGGCATTGCTTAGCTTCACACAAAACTGCACAAACCCACTTACAACTCCTTAAAAGTGCTTTAATCACTCTGTCTCCATCAGCCCTTGTTTTGCCCAGTAATAAAACAATTAACCCTGCCAACTCTTGAACCCAGGAAGCTGTGCACTACAATCACAGCAGTGTACCAATACAAAACTTGAGCTGTGGGATTTGTAATGCTTTTACAAATATATCATGCATTATCCAAAGAATAAAAGCAGGCAGAGGCAAGGCTCCAGTTTCTTCAGCTAATTTATTACAAGACACACAATCACTTTCACCACAAGGCTTCTTCAGGTGTATAAAAAGCAGCACTCAACACACCCATTCTTATACTAAGCATTAGCTAGTCACATGATTAAAAAGAGAAAACTCTTAAAGGCACAAAGAACAATTGTATTCAGCCCACAGTAAAATGCATAGTAAAATATATACAAACTTCATTGCAAAAACCACATTTCATAAAAGCAATATTACAAAAAATGCATATTACAAATACATGTAAACCACATAAATGTAACAGATTCTGCCTACGTAATGGTCTATTTTTCAGGATGGGTTTCAATGGTACATGGTCATTAAGACCATGTCCTGTGTTAGCTCTTAATCTCACAATCCATTTAGCCTCCATGTTCTCAGTTTGAACTCTGGTGTCACCACCCCTCAAGTTCTCATAACATTTACCTAATACCATAAATGTAAAGGTGTGTTGATCATTTGTTTCTTTAATGTGTTTTGCTAAAGCATTGAACAAACTACCCTTCTTAATATGGTATAAGTGTTCCCTGATCCTATCCCTTAATAGTTTATCAGTCTTTCCCACATAGAATTTACTGCATACTTTGCAAGTAGCAAGGTAAACCACATGTGAAGTATCACACCTTGCACTGGTTCTTAGTGTATAAGTTACACCAGTGTCTGGATGCAGAAACTCCATATCTTGATTTATAAATTTACAGAACTGGCACCTAGTGCACAGTTTAGTCCCTGGTGTATCCTCAGTTCTGATTTGGTCTCTGGGATTGCAAAGTCGTCGCCTTAGCGACTTCTTATTTTTAAAAGTAAACTGTGGATGTGTTCCTATCAGGTTGCTAACTTGCTTATCAGATGTCAAGATATTCCAATGCTTACCTATGATGTCTGTGTAGTATCTTATATTTCTAGAATAGCTAAAACACATTTTAAGTGGTTGTGAGATTTGTTTCTGTTGACCCCCGTTGCATATATCACTCTCTACCTGTTCAGAGAAATAAGGCCTGGCTCTACTGTGTCTAGAGTTTCTCACTGCCCTAATACTTTGATTGACAAGTTTCTGGCCATAGCCCCTCTCTGCTAGTTCTATATTTATCTTGTCTAGTTGTTCCATAAAATCTGTTTCTCTAGAATTCAATCTAGAGGCCCTATAAGCTTGATTCTGTGCAACATTCTGAAAAATGTATTGAGGGTGCATGCTGTCTTTTCTTAATATACTGTTCACATGACATCCCTTCCTAAACATTTTAGTGCTCAGTGCACCATTAAGTTCTTGTATAATAGGGACATCTAGAAAGCTAACTTCAGTATATGAACAGTTCATGGTGAATTTAAGGAAATGTGTTGAAGCATTAATATAGTCTACAAACATCATTAGCTGTTCTATAGACCCCCCCCCCATAAAAGGAAGAGGTCATCTACAAACCTGCGAAAAAATAATATGTCATCTTTAAAGTCACCCACGACCAAATTATCTTGTTCCCATTTGGACATTACAGCATTTGCATAACTGTTAGCACATGATGTTCCCATGGCTACCCCATTGCATTGCCAGTAGACCTTGTCCCTGAACCTGAACACATTATTCTCCAGTACCAGACCTAGTAGTAACCGTATTAGGTCCACCATATCTCTGTCATACTCCCTGGTTTCAAGCATTAACTGAGTTACACTATTAATCCCAAAATCATTTGGAATAACAGTGAAAAGTGACACCACATCAAGGGTAACTAACAGCATTTGTTGTTTACAGGCTTGTTGCTGTCTTTCACATGCAAATTTGTATGAGTCTCTCACAAAATGTTCAGTGTCCTTCAAGATATAGTCTGACTGTTTGATCAAATTCCTAAGGGATTTCTCCACAAAAATAGAAATGGACTCAGTGCACCAGTTGCTTCCAGCTACAATGGGCCTCATAGGAGGATTTTCCCTATTTTTATGTACCTTGGGTAATCCTTGAATCACTGGGGTAGTGGGGTTAAATATAAGAGATGTATCACTTTGAGAGGTATCTCAGTTGCATGTCTTTCCCTCACCTGCACTCCTGTGAGAGTGAGGTCCCTGCCTGCAGGTACTGTCTTGATGTTATCGAGCCATACTCACACCTATAGGTGCTATCCCTAGATAGTACACACTCGACTATCCCTAATATCTCTTCCACAGATGCTGATAACCATGGATGGACAATTTCCTGTGCTGTCCCATGCTAGTCCAGTTGATATGGGCATCCTGAAACAGTGTAGCCACTGCTTTATGTACACAGACAGCTATGTGCTACTACCACCTAGGAACACAATATGTGAAGATGCAATCACATTAAGAGGCTGGAATCCTTGCTGTCCAGTCACATGACAGTACATGATTGACAGACCACAATACCTTGCCAGACATGGCCTTCATTTGTCTCCCCTGGGTTTTAGGCTTCTGGCAAGGGCACTCGCATTCCCCATAGTACCTTTTGTAGGCAATATCATGAGCAGAACATTACCGGCATGAAAGCCTATTATAAATGAAATGCAAAGGTAATGCTGCTAACTGCTAGAAGTTTAAGCATGAAACTAATGTTATTGTAAGTGTATCTTGTCCTGTAGGATGCTGACATTTGTGCATTCACTGAAACCTGGTTTGAAGCTGTGGAGAGCACACTAACCTTGCCAGGTTACTCATCCTACCATACTTGCAGACCCCAAATGGAAGGCTGCAAAGCCAAAGGAGGTGGAGTTTTAAATGTTATCATGCACATACACACCTACAGGCTTGTCAAACAGTATGATGCACAGAAAAAATCCCAAGTGCAGTTAACTGCTGATAAAACATTTATTCAAATCATAGCTAGCTACAGACCTCAAACCATGATGCAGGACACCCACTACACCTATCTGGACTTGCTTGAATTTGTCAAGATTCAAACCTCTACCCAACCATAGTGTGCATGATCTATTCTACCTCAACATGAACTCACAGAGATTTCTAGGCTTTGTCAATGCCAATGCATTGGATCCACTGGTCAACACCCCCATGACAGGTGGAAATATCCTGTACCTGGTCCTAACCAACATGAGTAGCCACTGTAACACTCCTACAGTGTCATCTTCCTTGGTAAGATCTGACCATATAGCCATCACTTTTGAGGTCATCATCTCCCCTGCCCCCCCTTGTCAGGGTCAAACAAAAACACTTTTCCAGAACTGACTATTAATCTCCTTAGAACAGGTATAAGTAGCTTTACAGACACCATCCCATCAATTGGAACTAACAGTAGTGTCCAAGCCTACACCAAAATACTATACGAGCACCTACATGGCCGTATGGACTCAGGAATACCTGATAGGACAAAATCATCTCCCTCAAGGTACAGTAAACCTCTGTGATTTACAGCAGCAATACAAAAATTCCATAATAGTTGGAAATGTTTGCTGGACAGGGCCAAGAAGGAGCAGGTGCCAAATTGGACACAATCTCACCTTTGTCTGAACAAGCATATAAGGTCACAGGTGAATTATCCTAAGGCTAACTCTGAGTCCAAATCCGACAGATACACCAAGGCCAATCACAAGGCCTTCCTCACATATGTCCACCATCTCAGATGCAACACCCAAATCTGCTTTGTATTGGTGGTCGATAACACCACATATACATATGGCATAGATATAGCCAACCTGTTGGAGACAAGTTATGTAAAACCCTCGCCCCCCTGTCCCCTCATCAGTACACATGGACATGCACACCACCTGCCTCCCTTCCCTCATCATCAGGGAGCAGGTTCCTAATGCCCTCTCAAAAGCAACAAACTGAAGTCTCAATGGGGTCTGATGCCATCCCTGGCTGCATTCTGCATGAACTCAGGCATGAGCTCTCAGCTCCATTACACACTATAGTCAACCCAAGCCTGAGCACCAGTGTCATCCCATCTGCATGGAGGACAGCCACTGTCATCCCTATACACAAAGGTAGATCAATCCACTGACCAGTCAATCATATACACATCAGCCTAACTAGCCTGATCTGCAAGGGCATGGAAGGCATTATCAAAAACCTCATAAACAGGGACATTGGCAACCTCAAATGCTTGAGCCCACACAGTGTGGTATTGTCAAAGGGAGAGCAGGCCTGTTAAACCTGGTCAACTTCTTTGAAGTGGTCAACAAACACAAGGACGAGGGGAAGATGGTGAACACTGCCTACCTTCACCTAGCCACAAGCTCTGGCAATAATCCCCAGTCAGCCATTATACATAAGCTTACACAGCTAGGCATCAACCTGTATGTTACCACTCGGTCAAAGTAGTGAAAGCCACTTCTAATACTAGACCCTTAAAGAGCAGTGCACCCCAAGGACTGGTCTGGGGGCCTCTACTATTTGAGATATACATTTCTGAGCTTCAAGACAGAACCAGTGGTTTGTGGCTGACCAGGTTTATAGATGACTGCAAGCTGGCCACTGTCTTACATTCCCCTAGTGATGTCAGCATCCACCAAGAGGCCCTTACCCAAATTAATGACTGGTGCCAGAAGCATTGCCTCAAACTGAATGCCAAGAGATGCATCATTTTCCCTGTTGTGGTAGATGTCATCCACACTAGTTATGACAGTAATAGCAATGTACTGAGCAGGCAATCAGGTGTGAGGTGATTTGTGCACCAAGGTTGATAGTTACCTGACAGCTTCCCACCACGTCAGCACCATTGTACGGAAGGCTGTCTACATGGCCCACCTCACAAATAAGGGTATGCCATCCAGGAACCAGGAGGCCACAACATCCCTGTACTCCACCCTTATCAGATCCATTACTGAGTACAATGGCTCCTTTGGCATGTATCTTGCCAAGCAAATGCATCAGTTGCAGAGACCACAGATGTTCCTGACGAGGTAAATATATGGTCTGCACCACCTATCTGATACAGATAGGCTGAAAGCCCTGTCCCTCTACTCAGTCTCATACAGACTGTTCATAGGCTACCTGTGTCTGGCATACAAGGCCATTTCCAAACCAGCCTTGATAGCAATTCTGCATATCTGTAAGTCAAACCGCTCTCATGCAACCCACACACAAGGCCCTCACCCAATCTGTGACATGAATAGTACTTGTTAGCGGGATAGATTTGTGTCCCAAACAATACACTGTATGTAAAATACACTCCCTCCTCATGTCTAGCAGAGTACCTCTATAGACCTCTTGAAGAAGAAGCTGGATGACTGTATGGAAAACAGAAAATACACCCCTGGGATCCCACGTGTGTCCCAGCTGGACCGGGGAAACAGGTGCTGACTTTGAAGGGACATGGGCAAAAGTTTGGGTGAGGCTTATGAGGGCATCCGGGCCAATAGCTTAGTATCATCCTATGAACTTGTGCACCTAGTACTTAAAATGTTTCCTGTATGTATTGCAGACTGTCCTGCAATGTTGTCTGAAATTAATCCCTGTGAGTCTAAATTGTGTAGGTACTGCATTTTCTTGTTCCTTCATTACTTATTATCACATATCATTACACCTTGTCATTGTGTCTGGTCTGTATAGCAGTAAGTCAGCTCTTACAGTACTGGCATATGCACTTGGTGACACTGTATAGCTCACTCCAATAGCCTTGGTCTTGGTCACACTTACCATTCTGCTAATAGGTCCATCACACAGTAGGATTTGTCATCCTTTGTTGAGAACCTTACAGTAGCTGTTAAGGAGATGGATTGTGGCAATCAGAACTACCTTACAGTCTGGGCTGAAGGGCCCATAGGTAGCAAAGCTGTGCCAGACTTTACCATGAGTGTGTGTGTGTGTGTGTGTGTGTGTGTGTGTGTGTGTGTGTGTGTGTGTGTGTGTGTGTGTGTGTGTGTGTGTGTGTATCAGCAACCATTATACTGCAGGGTATTAATTCACATATGCTATCTTACCCTCACAGGTGAACATGGGAGTTGGTGTCTCTCCCCCTCACAAAATGATGTCAGTGTCTTAGTGTACTCTGATGATGATGGTGGTCATAATGAAGCACAGGTGAGGCTGTTGGGGGCTGAATCTGTGCCATTGGTTGGTATCCCACTTTAACCCACAATGTCCCCACACACAGTCAGTATGCCCACACATACCCAGTCCCAAGCAGCCACAGATAATGGACAGTTAAAGAGCGGTGGCATGGAACAGGTTAGTGTGGTGACTATGGCAAGTGTGAGTGCAGACACTAGCCATAGCTAGAGATAAGGCAAGGTCACACACAGGCAGATGGACAGGGGTGCTTGAAGGAGGACTGCTGCATATCAAGCCCCTGTTGCAAGTGTCACAGCAGGTGTCACCAGATGGATGTTTGGTCTGTCATGAAGGCACAGACGTGTACTGACCGCAACAACAGATAGATGGACAGGGTCATGAATGCAGTGCTTCTTGCCATGTGTGACAACCTCCATGGCATTTGTGATGCCATACGTCATTTTCCAGTGTTGTGGATAGTTGGTGGGGTGAGACATTGTCACTACTTGACTGTGCAATGTCTGTGCTTGAGCATGTGGTGGGAGTAGGGTGTCAGCCACATGGACGTATGTCAGTAACAAGATCAGCTGATAGCCCATATGGCCATGCACATTCACACTCCCGTCGTGGCAGTACCACCAGCACTACCAAAGGGAGGATGCTGTCCATATCACACCGGAGCAGGCCATGGACATGTGGTCCTGGCCAGTCCTGTCAGGGATGTGGACCCAGCAGACAGCAGTCACCATTGAGGAGTAGTACTGCATATGGTCTTGTCACCATTGAGGAGTAGTACTGCATCTGTCCTTGGGCCTGGTGGTGCCAGTGAGACTCCTGGCAGGACCAGTTCCCATGTCCCTGGTGGGAGATGGTGAACTGTACATCCTGCCATGTACTATCCACGGCTGTCCCACATAGCCTTGTCTAGGGCAACCACATGGCTGGATTGCATGCATACAAACACTCACACATCTCTATCACAGGCAGGTCACCACCAGATACACACAGCTCCTCTGGATGACCCAGTTGAACATCATCCCTCCAGTCACACACACACACACACACACACACACACACACACACACACACACACACACACACACACACACACACACACAATATAAACCATATGGCCAAGCCTAGGCTTCTGAAAAACCCACACCACACCCTTTGCATGTGATGATACCTGTGCCAAATCCCTGTTATCCATACCATCGATGCAGGGACATGCTAATATGGGTCTGATGCACAGGGTGAATATAGTACAGTGTAGTAATGTAATGCTGTGAAAGGTGCTGTCTGCTGGTAATAGTTATGGGTACACACCAAAGTGTATGTACCTTTTTAGCCATGATGCATTATTGCTATTAGTACTGCTGACTGACTGTAGTCTAATGTACTGTACTCTGTTTGTGTTCCAGGTGTCTGTGTGTCTGCAGGCTGTGGGCCTGCTGACAGTAGCAACAATGAGTATGGTGGAGTGGAAACACAGTGACCTTTTCATTGCCAAGGTACAGTTGTATATGTACATGTTTACTAGGTGTATATGCTTGCAACAGTGTGTGAGGGACAATTGGGGTGGACAGTGTGACCTTGCATACATACCCCTTGACACAGCCAGCTAGCCTTCATACATGTCGCCTGGGTGTTCTGTAGTACCACAGGCTCATACATACAGAGGAGGTTACTTGAGTACTGGCACTAGATCCCTCACAAGCTTAGCCATTACTTTCACTGCAACAAATTCACCTATCAGCACCTGCTGCCCCTGTCAGTTCTGTCCCATCCACTCAACCTTGATGCAGTTGATGAGGATATGCATGTTACTGTGTGTGATAGGTTTGGGGTATGTATTCCTGACACAGGTCAGCCTGTGTTAGTCTAACCTGACAATTACCAGCATATGTGTCTGTTATGTCATATGCAAGTCTGGCCTCTCATGCTGGTGCTGCACACAGAGTCATAGTCCTATACATGGGGCAGCTGTTGAAGGGGTGAGCGCAGCCCCTACCTGCCCAGTCTTACAAATGATAGTGCTAGATACATAACACACATACCACAGAGGTAATGTAGTATTGCAGTATCTGCCACTACTATTCAAGTGGGCGACAATTGCAGGGGCTGTTAGGATTGCCAGTGGTGGGTTCAGAGGCCCTTAACATGGTAGAGCCATTTGACACACACACACACACACACACACACACACACACACACACACACACACACACACACACACACACACACACACGCACACACACACACGCACACACACATATAGTTGACAATTCTCAGATTGGATGACCTACCCATCTATTTATGTACAATACACAGTGATGCGACCAATGCATGCACCACAGTGGCTTTGTGCTAGAAACTGTGTAACTGTGCTTGTAAGGTGGATGACATCTGTATGGGCTGAAACTACGTTGGCAATGGGGGAGTTCACAGGGTGTTAGAGGCACAGAAGATGGTATAGCCATTGCATACACACAGTAAAGACAGCCACAGGGGATGTGCATACAGAAGCACAAACACAGTTGCCAGTAGACAGATTAGTAACCCTACATATCCACTTGTATGTACTATAGTGCTATGTACACATGACATGCTTCACATAGATTATATGCCTGGGACATAACCCACAACCTCTTGCAACATGTAATCTTGGGAATAACTTCATGGATGGTGGGATAAACCACCAGAAATAATGACTGGTCTCATCTATTGCTCCTACAAACCTGGACAAGTGATAGCGTAACAGACTTTGTATTAGCATGATGTTTCAGTCAGGTACGATGTCTAATGCTGGCATGTGTGTCACTACACTAACTGTGACATATTTGGCAATGATATCACATAAATGCTCATTGTTAAGGGGCACAGACCATGTATACGTTGCAAGCATATGGATATTCAATGTACATTTGTACAGATGACTGGTATGGGCTGTGTAGTTTAACATGGTGCATGTGAAGCAGAAGCTATTAACAGGCACTTTAAAGCAATGTCATGGGGAGGGGGGGTCAACAGGCATTAAAATGGTATAACCTACACACACAACAGCCACTGGAAATATGCTTCACACACCCTACTATAGTTGTCAGTATTGACATTTGAACCCCTACCTATCTAATTATTTGTACTATAGTATTAATCAGTTATTGCACATGCCACAGAGCTTAGAGAGTGGATGAGTATATACAGGTACTTCTAAGGTGAATGACATCAGCAGATCTTGCGAAGTAAGGCAATGGGAAGTGTACTGAGTGGGAACACTGAGTGGGAATGGCCTCTTAATACTTAAACCTACACACACACACACACACACACACACACACACACACACACACACACACACACACACACACACACACACACACACACACACAGGCAGGTGATGTGATATTACAACCCCCACCTCAGTACTATTACACAATGGAGATCACCTTCATGCTGGGACATGCAACTGGTTATGACTGGTATGCCACTGTCCACAGCAGGACATTACTCTATGCCATTCTGACTCACTCTCTGTGTGTGTCTCCCTGTGTCTCTCTATCACTGTCTGTGTCTCTCTCTTCCCCATGTCTATGTGTGTGCATGCTTGACATATTGTTATATGTTGCCCAAATATATGTCTGTGTATCACACACAACAGATGCAGATATATCACATATAGGCCACCTACAGCTAACTGAGAGTAATCCTGCCTGATGAGTGTGTGTAGAGACAATTAAGATGTTCATAGCTGTCTGTATGCAAAGACATATATGCACAATACAGTTATATAGTCCAATGCGGGTTCTGACATGGGCTGTAATTCTCTAAGTGTAGGAGCATGCCCAGTATGACCTTCTATAGAAAGAGTGGGACTCCATTCCAGAGATAGTCTGGGGTTTTGTGTGCTATAACCATACCTCTCAAAAGTAAAAAGGAAGTTGCGGAGTTACAGAGTTTGTTTTAGCAGACATTTTCTGACATAAATGAAGTCTGACACTTAACTTTATTGTGTCATTACCTAGTAACAGAAATCCACAGATCATCACAGTGATTTACCAGAGAAATACATGATGTATAATGCACAGACCAATATTATGAGCCAAACTATAGACATTCTAGCCCAATCCAGCCAGTTGAGAGTTGTGGCTACAGCTGATTGACTGATGAAGCTGTGTAAACAGTCCAGTACCTTGGTGATATACTGGTTGGGGATATCTTGCTTGTGTGGTATTCTTCTTACCTGAAAAGTCATATCCTGGTGTGGGGCCATACCTCTCAACTCTACAGTTTTTTGCAGATTGTCCAGATGTTTGTCTAAGTTTTGTCCATTTTATATAAACATGTGTTTTACTGGCAAATTCGTGGCAAATAATTAAAGACTGAAGTTAGAAAATAATGACAGACATTAGTGTTTCAGACTTCATAACCATCAGACAAGTCCTACTAATGCAAAACCCATTATTCTACCAACTTTCTCAGTTTGTAAGAGCAATATTTAAAATGTGTGCCTATTGTTGGGCCTTTGTCCCACTTTTACTTTTTGACCTTGTCCAGATGTCTTCCTGTAAGAGATTAAGAGGTATGGCTTTGGGCACAGAGTGCATTCTACTGAGCAGAAATGTCTATTATATGTGTGGTATATTCCACGTAGCACTGTGATTTCCAGGTATGTCAGTGGCAGAGCAGTACAGGGTAAGGTAGTGAATCACTGGCAGACAGTTGTGTATAGGTTGATAGGTTGATATGAAGGTAGTAGGCTATTGGCCCTGAGGCCCTTATAACCCTTACAGATGAGAATGTAGCCCATGTTAAGATATGTCAGCACCCAGAGCACCTGTCCAGCAGGGACACAGGTGGAATCACAGGACTGTATGTTCTGTTTCCCTTGCACTTATACAGGGAGCACTTCACTAGGGATATTGAGGCACTTGGCTTGATGTGGACAGGGAGTATATTCCACAGATGGGGGAGTGTGTCAGGCATGTATCTGTCACACCAACAAGCTGTACTGATATCTCAGACCAGGTTGATGCTGCGCCTACATGTTGATCGAGTGGGCCTTGACCTCCAGATGTGCAACAGTCCCATCAATGCAGGGTCTGGATTGCTTTGTATGCTGGACAGGGGTCACCTCTGTGGCTTCTGTATGGAACAGATTAGAGGGGCAGTGCTGTTAGACTATCTATGTAGGGTAGGTGTGTGTGGTCCTGCATTCTCCCAGTGGGGAACGTCTGTGGTCTTTCCAGCTGCTGCATGTGCTTTGTGAGGTACATGGCCAGAGGGGCCATTGAGCAAAATAATTGGCCTCACAAGGTTAGCATACATGGATCTTATGACCTCTTTGTCCCTGGATGGGATACCCTTACATTTGAGTTGTCCCATCTATGACACTTTCTGTACAATGGGAGCAATATGGTGCTCAGACATCAGGTTGCTATCAACATGGGTGGCTAACTGCCTCACTACTAATTGTGTATGTAGGATATTGTTGCTAATGTGATACTATGTGGGGACGTCAGTCTCCCCGAAGGGGACGATGATGCATCTGCAGACATTCAACTTGAGGCCTTGCTTCTAGGATCAGGCATTTGTTTTGGTGAGACCCTCTTGTAGGACGTCCACATCACTTTGGGTATTCATGAATGCTCCCAGCTTGCAGTCATCTGCCAGCTTGGTGAGCCATGGGCCAGTGTTTTTGGCTTGCACCTCTGGGAAGTATATTCCATATACCAGAGGCCCCAGACCGATCCCTGGGGTATGCCACTCATTACGGGTGCACTGTTTGAGTTGGCTACCCCTATTATGATTATGTGAATGACCTGAGATGTACCTCTCTGGACTACATGAAAAAAGACATAGAGGAGCTCTTTGATCATGTAGCCCAGGCCGGTATGACCCTGACCTGGAGTAGCATCTTACCCTCACCAAGAATGATGCCACAGTATAAAGACAAAATGATCAATTTTAACAATTGGCCAAAGTATTGGTGTCATTCAAAGGGGATCCAGTGTCTGTCAGCCTGGGATGACATGCTCAACAAGCCACATTGTTTAACTAGGAATGGCTTGCACCTGTCACCCCTGGGTTTTCGAATACTGGCAAAGGATCTTGCCTCCCCCATAGTGCTGTTTTTAGGCAAGGCTCAAAAGACAAACCCACCCCCATAGACAACACAAAGAAAAAAAAACTAAGGGTAATGCTGCTCAACGCCAGAAGTCTAAACCTCAAGATGCACGCACTCTAGACTCTCCTCAGTATGGAGAATATCGATATCTGTGCAGTAACAGAAACTTGGTTCAAGGCTCCCGAGAGCACCCCAGCACTAACAGGTTATACTTCATACCATGCTTTCTGGCCCCAAAAACTCTGACCGAACCACAAACGGAGGGGGAGTATCCATATTTATCAAAGATACCCACACCTCCAGGTTAGTGGCACTGCACAAAGCATCGGAGACCATCCATGTGCAACTAACAGCGGGCAAAGCTGCCTTTCAGTTTATAGCCTGCTACAGACCACCCTCTCAAACACAGGAACCTCACTCCGCTTTCCTGAGAACACTGGAGAATATGAAGGTCTCTCCAAACACCATTATACTGGGTGACTTCAACTACCCAAACATTGATTGGGAAAACTACTCAAGCCCCAAACACCCTCGCCCATTGGTTCCTAGAATTTATAAACTCAAATGTTATGGAACAACTGGTCACCACTCCCACAGGAAAACATATTGGATCTGGTCATCACCAACATGGGGTCTCTATGGTCCACACCAGAGGTATACCCCTCATTGGTAAGATCAGACCATAAACTAATCTCACTGGACATCCATATTCCATCCCCACCCCTAGCCAAGGAAACCACGGTGAAGAACTTCTCAAAAGCAAACTTCACACTTCTCAAAACTGAGGTGGAATCTTTCAAAGCCCCCAGGCCAGTGGAAAATACGGCCCAAAATGCAGAATCCTTTACAGAAGCATTCTATGGACACCTACAGGAATGCATGGAGCATGCTATCCCAAATAAAACCAAGACTCACTCCTCCAAAGGCAGGAGACCTGTCTGGTGGACCCCAGCCATAAATAAGCTATACAACAGAAGGAGAAAGCTACTACATGATAGAGCAAAATCCCAAAAAAGGGAAGGCATCTCTGATCAGTACTAGCAAGAAACTACGATCGCTCATAAAATCATCTAAGGCCAGCTTCGAAAGAAACATTGCACAAGACACTAAAGATAATCACAAGACCTTCTTTAGTTATGTCAGAAACCTGGGAGGCAACTCCCAGATATGCTCTGAGTTAGTGCAAAATGACAAAAAAATACACTGAACCCACAGACATTGCCAACATCCTGGAAGAAAGGTTCAGTGCAAACTTCTCCCCCCCCCAAAAGAGCAACAGTGGTGCCACTCCACAAAGGTGGTGCCACAACAGACCCTGGAAACTATCGCCCTATAAGCCTGACTAGCCTGGTCTGCAAAGCTATGGAGCGTATCATCATGGACAAAGACATTGGGAACCTCCAGACACTGGATCCTACCCAATTCGGCTTTATTAAGGGCAGATCTTGCCTCTTGAACCTGGTCAATTTCTTTGAAACAGTTACCAAAGCCATAGATGAAGGGAAGGTAGTCCACACAGCCTACCTGGACCTTTCAAAAGCCTTTGACACAATACCCCACTTGGGCATCATAAATAAGCTCACCAGCTTAAATATCAGCCCCTGTGTCACAAGATGGACTGCAAACTGGCTCAGGGATAAAATCCACATGGTCAGAATAGCAGGTGCCATGTCAGACTCTAAACCAGTTACAAGTGGCATCCCACAAGGCTCAGTCCTGGGACCTCTCTTGTTCGGTATATATTTCTCCGAGGTACAGGCTAACACGGGTGGACTATGGCTGACCAAGTTCGCAGATGACTGAAAACTGGGTGCCGTAATCAACTCTCCAGCTGACACAAGCATCCTCCAAAAGGGTCTCACAGAGACAGATAACTGGTGCCAGAGCCGTGGCCTAAAGCTAAATGCCAAAAAGTGCATAGTCATACCCTTTGGGAAAAACAAAGTGCCCACAAATTACCACATAGGTGGTAATCCATTAAGTACGGAAGAAGTAATTAGGGACTTGGGGACCCAAGTAGATAGCAATCTCTCCTTTGATAATCACATTACCAAAGTGGTTAGAAAGACATTCTATATAGCCCACCTTATCACGAAAGGGTTCACATCTAGATCAAGAGAGGTCATTGTGCCCCTCTACTCATCACTCATCAGGCCCATAATTAAATACAATGCCCCATTTGGGATGTACCTTACCCGACACCTGCAGCAACTGGAAAGACCCCAAAAGTACCTCACCAAGAGGATCAACGGGCTTAAACAGATGCCTTATGCAGTTCAGCTAAAGAAACTCCAGCTCTACTCAGTTGCGTACCGCCTACTCAGAGGCGATCTGTGTCTGAGGTATAAAGCCATGTCCAACCCAGAATTAATGGACATGCTTCACCTCAGGAAATCCAAATCCCTTAGAGCTACATGCTCCAGGGACTTGAACCTCAGCACAGAAATAAATAGGACATGCTGGAGGGACTGATTCATATCCCAGAGGCTCCCCTCACTCTAGAACAAAATCCCAATCATGATAGGCAGAGACCCTCACTGACCCTCTTCAAGAGAAATCTTGATGAGTGGATGGGAGATCGTAAGGTTACCCCTGGGATCTCTTCTGTGTCCCTGCTGGACAGAGGTACAGTAAACTAACCTTAAAAGGGCTACCTTCTGTGACCTACTATACATAGGCACAGTCAACTAATCTAAAAGGGTGGCGAAAGCCAAACACACTCTGGCTAGGCTTATAAATGCCCTAGAGCAGATAGCCTAGTATCAACCTATGAACCTATGTGGGTTCTATTAATGAACCAGTTTGATACCCATCTGGTAACATATGGATTGCTGCCTAGTTGACAGAGTTCATGTACTATGGGCAAGTGGGGAATAGTGTGTAAGACTTTGGCCAGGTCAAGGTGGCCAGAGTGCACCATCAGTCCCTCACCCATGCCTTTGTCGGCTGCCTCATGGAAGTCATCCAGAGTTCATTGATATATCTCCCCTGAGGATGGCAGACTGTGTAGGTAATGTATTTGGATTTTGCCAGTGTCCCTGTTAATGTGATCCACAATAATCCATTGCTAGTTAGGCTGATGGGTCTTTCATTTCCTGGATCAGTGAACACTCCAAGTTGGTGTAAAGGGATGACAGTGCCTGTCTGCCACTCAGCTGTGACATGGACAGTACTCAGGCACTGGGTGTATAGGGTGCATAATCATGCTGCCAGTTCATGCCTAGGTTCATGTAGGTTGTAGCCTGGGATGTATTCAGGTCCCATGGAGGCTGTCCTCTTGACCTTGAGAGGGCAGTGATACCCTGTTTCCTAGTGATAAGGGTTGGGTGCTCAGGTACTGGCAATGTCCTGCTTTCCTGATAAGGGGGCAGAGGGGAAACATTTCCACTGAATCTGTCAGCCAGTGGATTGGCTATATCTACAGTATTTGTGTATGTGGTTTCTTTGACCACCAGTTCTGCACAGATCTGGGAGCTTCCTTTGGGAATGCAGACATATGTGAGGAAGGCCTTATGATTGTCTGTCTTAGATGTGGGCAATTTGGGCTCAGAGTTGCCTTTAGTGGCTGTCACTGGTGCTCTTATATGTTTGTTCAGGCTAAGGGGTGATTACTTCCAACTGTGCACCTGCTCCTTCTTGGTCCTGCACAGCAATGTTATCCTTTTGTTATATAGTTCCTTTATTGCAGATGTTTGCAAACAGATTTATTCTCCCTTGCAGATGGTGATGTTGTCCTGTCAGGTATTCCTGATTCCGTGCATCTCTATCTATATGCTGGCATGCTAGTTTTGTGTACATTTGGATGTTTGTGCCTGTTCCTCTAGTGGGGTAGGTGGCTGTTCAGCTGTTTATACCATCCCTCTGATGGTTGTGATCAGCTTGTGGGACATTTTTCTTTTATCAAGGCTAGAGGGGCATCAGGAGAGATGGTGATATGACATGTAATCGCTTTTCTGTCGGATCTTGTCAGGGAGGATGATACCGTAGGGGTGCTGCAGTGGTTGATCATATTGGTTACTGCCAAGTCTGACATAGGCATCACATCTTGTGGGGGTATCAAGTGGCTGTCCTAAGAATGTAGCATTGATAAGATGGGGGCACCTCTGTGCATTTCTGTTCTGGCATAGTTGGATTTCCAATCAATGTTTGGGTACTATAAGTCAGCCAGGATAAGGGTGATGGGTGGGATCTTGATAAATTTGTAGAGGGCCAGATATGTGAGGTGGGTATCCTCAGTCAGATATGTTGGCCTGTAGCTATGTATAATTTGCATAGGGGTCTTAACAGTTGACTGCACTTGGAGTGCCTCGTTTGTGTTAGACTGTTTGATCAGCCTGGAGGTGTGTGTTTGTCTAATATATATTCATACTCCAGCTCCTTTGGCTTTGCTGCCCCTATTTTGGGGTCTGGCTGTGAGATAGGATGAGTGATCAGGTTAAGTGTGGGTTTCTCTCCACGGCTATGGGCCAGGTTTCTGTGAGTGCATAAATGTCACCATCTTCCAGGGTTACAACTGCTTGCAATGAGTGCATTTTCATGTTTAGACTCCTAGAATTTAGTGGCATGGCCTTTAATTTGCATTTTGTTGAGTGTTTTATGTTGGTAGTATGGACTTCATGACTTTCCCTACAAAGGCACTATGGGGAGGCATGGCCTTTGCCAGAGGCCTGAAGGCCACATGAGACTGATGCAGGCCATCTCTAGCAAGGCAACATGGTGTGTCAGTCATATGCTCCCAGGCTGCCAGGCAGTGGATCCTCCTGGGATGACACCAGTAAGTGAGCCAAGTGTTACTGACAATCATTTTGTGTTTGTATTGAGCTATCATTCTGGGTGACAGCAGAATGCTGCTTAAGGCTAGGCTCATACCTGCATGGGACACATAATCAGCAAGCTGACTCATGTCTGTCTTCCTATAGTCCAGGAAGGTACATCTGACATTGTTCATACCACCATGGACCAGGCCGGAGTGATACCTGTACCTGTTGTGGGGTGACTTGAGTGCATGTGTGATATGGAAAATGATGGCACCTGACAAACAAGTGACCATGACTTTCTCCTTATCCTGCCTGGTGAGAGACACATCTGTGTGTCTCCCAGTGGAGTCTTCTATGAGTAATATGCTGGGTGTATGATAAGGCCTTAGTGTTTTCAGGACCCTGGTGTGTGGACTATGCATGGTCTGTGGTGTTGTAGGTTTGTGGAATTCTCATGTGTTTTTGCCACTGAGGTATCCTTTGTTTGGGTTTTTGTTTTGCTGCAGAACTCCACTTACTTGGGTGTGTTGTGTATTTGCAGGTGATGTTTACTGACTCCTTACACTGCAGAGCACCTTTGTTACTGCACAATTTGTTCTGGTGTGCACATTCTCCATTTGTCTGGCCAGTGGTTCCCCTTCCCTTTATGTGTGTCTTTTTGTCCTTCTGTAGTCCAGTCACAGGCTTTGCCCACAGTGGCTGCTGTTATGTACTTGTAATTCTGGTGTGAGCAGGGTAAATGCCATAAGATCATGGACTTCACACCTCTGAGTGTACCTATTTAGTAGGTTGTCCATCATTGCACCACTACATTTGCTGTGGTCCAAAGATGGTTTGTGTTACTAAGTTATTATAAGGCTACATGTTGGCCTCGCTGTCAAACTGTCACAGATTGACATCTGGACAGCCCCACATATGACAGTCGGATAAAGGCCCACACATGGGGACAGGGTGTTAATACTGTTCTGCCAAACTTAGACAGTTGAGAGACCAGTTTGATATTTGCTTGCTTTCTCTTATGGGTACGACGTCTGCTTCTCCATAGTCTGCCGTTGATGTTTTGACATGACCCTTTCTTGTTTTGCAAATAGTTGGCAGGCAAATGCAATGTTAGGACAAGCAGAACAGATATACAAGGCATACTTGTGCTCCTTCTGTGACAACCTGTCATTCCAGGGGTATGGATGCTGGCCAGTGACATGTTGTCAGTGCTGACATAGTAAAGTGACAGCTTTTTATAACCTGGCAGTACACTGACCTTCAGGCACCTGCTGTCCTACTAGGCACCATAACTCTCAGTTTCTTAGAGCCAGACATCTGGACAAAGCCATATGTAGTTAGGGGACAAAGGCCTAAATATAGGGACCATTGTTAACTACTGACCTTACAAATCTAGAAAGGTGATACAATAAGAGGTTTTGCATCAGCATGCATTTTTCTAAAGGGTATGAGGTCTGAAACTACAATCTGTCATTACTTTCTGACTTTAATCTTTCCTGATTTGCTAATGATTTGCCAGAAAACCACAATTTCATGATAAACAGATCATCCTTACTCCTACCTATCCTACTCACTACTCACCCACCAATATACAATTACAATACATCCCCCCCCCTAAACCAAGAATTAACCTCTCCTAAATCCAAATATATGACATTTTTTAACTAAAAAAACTCAAACTCATAGAACATCTAAGAAAAAACCTGTCCAAGGATGGTGACATCCATATCCTCCCCCCACCCTCCCCCCCTCCTTACTCCTCATCTTAATATAAGAAGTCTAAACAACAAAAAACATACAACTGCACTCTGTTAGAGATATATATATATATACTAATATGTGCCTGGTCAGAAACCTGGTTAAAACCACCAAAAAGAAAACTGAAAAATCACCAACAAGCTATAACATTATACAGAAAGGACCGCCCAGTAAAAAAAAAAGGAGGTGGTCCCGCCCTCCTCTATAAATGCTCAACTAAATATTACTTGAACCCTTCACAACCCCCAAATCTCCAATTTCCATATAAAAAGTATTAATCTAAAGTCTATCTCTACTCCATCTAAGAAACACTGACACACTTGAGCACACACTATCTTGGCTATCAAGGCTACCAATTGTCCCCAACTATTATCTTGGGTGATATGAATATATAGACTGAACAATGATCTCTGAGAGGACCAACCCCACCCTCATAAATCTCCATGGCTTCTCACAACAAATCCTCTCCCCCCCCTCAATGGTAAACAACCCAAAAAAAAAAAGTCTTTCTTGGATACTCACTAACAGTCCATCTCACGCCTATAAATCTGGGACTCTCCCCAAACAAAATCAGTGACAAAAACTTAATTCACACCCCCCATACGCTCAGCCAAGGTTAAAACAAATGGGTGCTCCAAAACCCTAGACCGATCTCACTTCCAACCTACCCCAACTCCAGCTGACCTTTATTATGTTTTCAAAAATTTATTAGACACACACAAAACACTCTGACCAACCCCACCCACGAGTCCGACTCTGAAGTCAGAACCCTCCTTCCACCTTCAACCTGTTTCCACTTCCTTCATTAGATCCTTCTGCAGAAACTCCTTCACTGACAATAAACCACAAAAAAAACAAAAAAAAAATGTCGCCGGCTCTCTTTCTTGACCTATCAGGGTTCCCCAAGGCTCCATCCAAGACTGTTGCTAGGTCGCCAATTGAACCCCAAACCCTACCCCCATACCCTTTTCTACTAAACCCACCACCCCGGAACCCCACTTCTCCTTTCTCCTCGGGCCTCCGCTGAAAATGGACATGTATCTCAACAAATGTAAAATAAAATAAAATAAAATAAAATAAAATAAAATAAAATAAATAAATAAAATAAATATATGATGCAAACCTATGGACATTGTGCAAAAAGTCTGTACAGTTGAGAGGTATGTTAGGCACTGTATAGATTACTCCAAACTGTGTACTGTCCATATGTGTGGCCCCCTGTCCCAGAGCTGTCATGCTTTCCTGCAGTAACAGATATTGATGTCCGGACAGTGTGTACAATTCCTATCATAGGTGTAGTTGACATGCAAAATAGTTGCCACTGCAGTTCTTGGAACATGGACCCTGTCAACCACAGTACTGTACCTAGGCCACTAAGACACGACAGCCAGAAGTAAGTGCAGGCCACATACTGGCAGTATTAATCACACATATACATAGCTCATTGACCCCTGCATATTGTGACATGCAACAAGTTATCAAGTCAATTGGAAAAGCCCTGGGAATGTGTGCTCTGCTGCTAATACCCTACAACCATTAATATTACTGCATCTGTATGGGAACATGGGTGTGCGTGGGGGGCACACCTGTCAACTGTACACATTTGCACAGACTGTGCTGACGTTGGCTTTACATTTTGGTTCCATTTGGCATAGTATTGTGCCTGTCGTGGAGAATATAGACATATCACTAAAGAGCACAGGTTAGACTGTAATAGCAGACATTTGGGTTTCAGACTTCTTACCCTTCAGAGGCTTAATGCAACTGCAAGACCTGCTGTGATATCACTGTGATATCACTGTGTACGTCTGTAGGGGGATATTTCAACATTGTCCCCATTTGTGGGCCTTTGACCAATATTTCTTTATGGTTTTCTATGGCTGACTTGCTGGATGAGGCTGTGGGGTGAGTATGGGACCCCACACATTGACATCTACGCATGTGACCTATGACCTCCCAGTTAGTTAGCCCCCCCACATATACTGCAGTGAGATTTGTCATCTAGAGGACTACTACATACTCTGGGGAAGCCAGTATTGGGCAGACATTTCCTGTTGCCCCACATAGTTGTCGGTTGTCTGCTGCTATCCCAGTAGGCCACCCCATTCCCTTGCATGTGTGCAGCGATACCATAGCTATACTACCACAACGTAATACTTTATTCATTTATTGTTAAGAAGACTGACTTACTTTGTGCCTGCAGTAGTTGTGAGAACGGTGCTTGAGGGATGACTCTGTCGGATGCACGCAGTACACAGCCTATACATGGTAAGGTACAGGTAGTGTGATGTGTGTGGCATTCATTTTACTGTGTGTACAAGTCAGAGAGAGGTGTTAGTCCCTGGGTCCCTACAGTGTCAGTGTGTTCACTATGCATTGCCTCTTTGCCAAGGCCTAGGCATACTGGACACGCCTCCATCTGCCTACAGGGGCAGGCTCAGGGGGTTCCTCCTTTAAGTCTCCCTGTACCTGTGGGGACCTTTGCAATGGTGGAGGGCTGTGTGGCTCTTCCCTGTGATGTTCCTGCTGCAGCTGTTTCCGCAGGGTCATATTGTGTAGCATGGCACATGCTATGAACATGTGTACACATGTGGCTGGACAGTACTGCAGGGCTCCACCAGATATGTCAAGCCAGTGGAACTGTGACTTGAGCATCCCAAATGCATGTCCTATAATGTTCCTGGTTTGTGTGTGTGCCTCATTATGGCATTCTTCAGTGGGTGGGTGTGCATTTCTGATGGGTGCCATCATCCACGGCTCCAGTGCATAGCCAGCATCCCCCACCAGATGGCCCCCTAGCAAATGATTGGTACAGCTGTGAGGCATGACAGATGTGGGAGTTGTGATAATTACCAGGGCTGCCAGCATACACATTCATGATAATGCCCTGAACATTGCACATGACCTGGCGGTTGATGGAGTGATAGCCTTTGCGGTTGACATAGACTCTACCCTCTTCACCAGGTGGTGCCTTGATGTGGATGTGCGTGCAGTCTATGGCACCCAGTACCTCTGGGTAGTCTGCTACATGGTGGAAGAGATGCATATTGCTGGTCCTCTCTTCAGTGGTGCTGGGAAAATATATGTGCTCACCAGCATGTGTTCACATGACATCCAGGAACTGGTGGAGTACCCTGGATGCAGATGCCTGTGAGACCCCCCCCCCATGATGTCCCTAGTAGGTCTTTAGAAAGTACCTGTAGCTAATATTCTTAAAGCTGCACATACCTTGGTATCCACTGGGATGGGTTCCCCTCTGTTGACTCTGGGTCTGAGGTGAGGCCGGCACAGCTCGATGAATTGCTGCAGTATGTCCTTATCCACCCTGTAGCACTCTAGTATCTCCAGATCATGTATCCCCTGGTAGGTTACCCTGGGTCTGAACATTTCTCTTCCTCCTCAATCTGGGATGGTTGTCAGCATTATCCTCCTCACTGCCCTCAGTCTCTAGCACATACTGATGTATCAATGCAACAGCAGCCCCTAATATTTTGTCAGTTAAAATCTCCAACTGTGTACACCAATACTGCAGGGTTTGTGGGGAAAAACAGACTGAAAGGTGCTTGCATGCTTTATACTGTTGTGCTGCAAGTGCTGCCTGTGTGATTGGATGACTGTGATACATTCCACCTGCCAGCTGTATTACTGAAGGGTTTGAATGGGCCACTGTGACTGGGAGAGGCCATTTTAGTGATTTGTAGGTCATTTTCTTTATACTGCTATTTCCTTTTTTTTCACTCTGTTTAAGCCCCGCCGTGCACCGCACAAACTGTTTTAGCAAGTGTAAACATTGCTGAGCAGAAAAGGCTCCCCCTGGACATGAACATGCTCCTCAGTTCTTGAAAGCTAAGCACAGCTAAGCAGCCTCAAACACACCCCCTTGCTTAGCTGTGCTTAGGCCAGTGCAAATAGGAGCTGCGGAGCTCCAATGTGTTTACACCAAGCATGACACACCTCATTTTCATGTCAGCTGCTTCTCTTGCTTACACCACCGCATTATAGCTCCTACATGGTTAGGTGCATGTGGACATGGTCTCTGACTTTGCTATTCATTAAATTTAGTTCATTTGTATACCCTACTGCCTTAGACCCTAGTTGCAGCACTACTCCAGAGCCTCTGTCCTTAGCTACTGCTACCTGTTATTGTTACGAGTCTGCCCGCTGCCCCTTATAATGGCAAAATTCATCTTTCACACAAAGTTGTCTTTTTACATTTTTTAAAATGTTCTGCACAATCTAATTTTTGCGCCGCTGCACTCTGCTTAAAAAGCTGAAATTGGACAAAAAAAAAATAAATAATGAAAACAAATAGTCACCATTCTTAATAAACTCAAATTAAAAAAAAAAAAAAGATGGCAGGAATTACCCAAAAAGTGTTTAATAAACAACACATTAAGCAGTAAGCACTTTCTTCACCTGTAATGATTTCCTCAGACTGAATAATGTATTAAACAGAGCAAACATTTTAAATAGCACATGCACCAATCACATATTGGGCATTACGCATGTGAACAAATTGCATCAGTGTTTGAGCCATTTTATTTTTAGATAGGCTGCAAAGTAATCTCTGTTGATTATCCCTGGTGGAAAGCAGACATTCAGCCTTGCCTGCCACATATACTCTCACCAGCATAACTCATCTTCAGCATCAACACTTTTATCATAATTAAAGACTTTTTCTAAAACTATAAGCATGTTTATGCTCATAAACATGATTATACAATTTTCTGCTTGTACGTCTAACATAAAAAGAAGGGCAAAATTGGCAAATTACTAAATAAACAACAAACTTACTTTTACACTTTAAATAGTTTTTAAACGTGTATATAAAAACATTTATATTAACTTCTTGAACATCAGTCAACAAATAATCACATAAATGGCAATTAAAACATTTGAACATTTCAGTCTTACACTTATTAACCAAAATGGATTTATTGAGTTTCCCTTGAAAATAATTCTTAAAGCTTTTCTCTCTTTTGTATATAAACTGAGGTTAATCTCCCACTTTATCTTTAAATTTGGTAGAACTTTGTATTATTTTCCAATTGTTCCTAATAATACATCAAATTTCTGGATGTTGTGGTCATCAAAGGTACAAATAGATTATTCACAAAAATATATAAAAAGGATGTTCAAAACAATTCACTTACATTATAGTAGCATGTACTCTAAAAAAATGAAGGACGATATCGTTAAAAGTCAGCTGATGCATATTAACAGGTTAACCGAAAGAGATGGAGATTTTGATGTTGAAAGCAAAGCCATTTGTGATAAATTTGTGTCCAGAGGTTACCCTGCAGATGTAGTAAGTAGTGGAAGAAAAACTATAGGTGATCCAAAAGATTATAGAATTTCTATGCAAGTTAGCAACAGTGTAGACACTAACACTATTAAGAGTATTATTAAATTGTCATTTATGTGATTATTTTTTACTTATGTTCAAGAAGTTAATATAAATGGTTTTAAATACACATTTAAATACTATACATGTAAAAGTAAGTTTGTTGTTTATTTAGTAATGTGCCAATCTTGCCCTTCTTTTCATGTTGTACGTACAGGAAGAGAATTGTATATACATGTTTATGGGCATAAACATGCTGTTGAGATAGGCAATGTTAAAAATGCTACAGGTAAGCATTATAAAATCAGCAGTTGCTATGTGCACTTTAAATTTATAGTTTTAGAAGAAATCTTTAATTATGATAAAAGTTTTGATGCTGAAGATGAGTTATGCTGGCGAGAGTATATGTGGCAGGTAAGGTTGAATGATTGCTTTCCACCAGGGTTAAACAACAGAGATGATTTTGTAGCCTATCTAAAAAGAAAAGAGCTCAAACACTGATGCAATTTGTTCATGAGTAATGCTCAATATGTGATTGGTGCATGTACTATTTAAAATGTTTGTTGTGTTTAATACATTATTCAGTCTGAGGAAGTCATTACAGGTGATGAAAGTGCTTACCGTTTAATGTGTTGTTTATTGAATGCTTTTTGGGTAATTACTGTTGTCTTTTTTATTTAAAAAAAAATAACTGACTTTTATAATTTTGAAATAGTTTTGTATGCCAATGTCCATATTTTTGGCCATTGGCATGCCTAATACTCAAAATACATGCTCTGCTTTGGGCTGTCATGCCCCTGCTTTGATTTTTGCAGAAATGGACACGGTTAGTAACCGAATACAATTCTGCAGTGGACACGGCTCTAACATGGATGCCTGTCTGCTTGCTGAATCGCTAATTCATCTGATTTGCATGGTTTTCACCAGCAAATGAGGTGATTAGCATTTTTCCATGGTGTCCATGTTGAAATAGCGCTGGGAGGCTTGTGCACACCCCCAACCTTGTTTATTGGATCGCTCGGCAGCCATATTCTGTGTAAGGGCTGCTACACTATTCATACATGGAGAATCGCTCTGTGTAAGCTTTACTGAATCCTGGGGTTCCTCTTTCTCATGTGGTCTCTTACACTTCCTGAATACTAATTTTTTTCTTTTAACACTTCTTAACATGACTTCGAAAACCAGCATGATTTTCTGCGTCACTTTATTTCACTGAACTGTTTTACACAAATGTTTGTTGCCTCTATAAGGCATCTTTGATTTTTTTCATCATTTATTTTACCCCTTTCACAATGGTTACTAATATTATTCTACAGCAGTTTTCTGTTTTATCAGAATAATCGCACCAGATGCTTTAGTTCAGCACTTTTATTTGGCATGGCTTGAGTCTGCAGCTATTTTATTTATGAATCCCCTTCTTTTCAAAAACCTTCTACATTTGAAGATGTCCATTCAGTCTTGGTGGACATATCAGATTTATGTTTTTTTTCTCCTATGTAAGCAAGTTCTAATACAAACATTCAAAGGGTTGGGCCATAAAGTACATTTAGCAAATATCTGCTTTTTTGTACATCTACATTCTGGTCATTTCCAGCTAATGCCTGGTGTATTCATCTCCCTCATTAGTATCAGCTTATTTTTTTCTAATTCTTGAAAAATCTTTCAGGTATGCCTTATTCCTTTCCTTCTGTTTTGAAAATATTTGTAAATGAGGTCTATAAATAACTCCTGTGCAAACTATACTGTCTTTCACAAATGATCCATAGTGTCTCCTTTCACCTATATATGTATCTGTTTTTATGCTTTCATGCTTCCCCGTATGCAGGGGCTTGCTTCTCCTTATAATTACCCTCTTCACATTTCCTGCTGAATGTAATAAAATGTTGAAACCACAGTCATACTGCTTCATGTGTCATGTATATGTGGCTGTCACGATGTTCAGTAATCACATTCTTTTGCCAAGGTTACTTGTCTATGGACAGTGTTACAATAACTATAACTGTGGTCATGGGTAGTCACTGCTGCTCACTTCAAGTAGCCCATTTCCCTTTGTTTTTTTCACTCTATATTGACATTTTTCAAATCAGAATTCCTTATTTCTTTTGCAAGTATCTCTTGGCAAATGTAAATGCTTACTGATGAAGAGCATTTCAGTTAAGTCCCTGGTCCCTTACAAGACTGATATAGACATTTATGCCAGTATTGGTCTATATCCAGTCTGAATAGATTGTGAGCTCCATCTATAACCCAAACCATGAATTTAACATCAGTTATTTAACTTTGTATTGAAGCCCAAGGTGCAGTACATTTTAGCTTTTCATGCTGCTGATATACAAGACTTCTGAAAAGGTGTGTGCCTGCATATGTGTGGGTATGTGTTTGTATCTGTGTATACAAGCACCTGGATTATTTCTGTGTGCACATCTATAAGTGTGTTTGTGTGTGCATGTGCAAGTGGTGTGCGCGTGTGTGTGTGTGTGTGTGTGTGTGTGTGTGTGTGTGTGTGTGTGCGTGTGTGTGTATGTGTGTGTTTGCCAAGCTATTTGTCTAAATCTTCACTCAGTTTTAGGAAACCACTCCTGTGATGTCTTTATTTCTTTCACAATGAGGACATTTGTCTTTTATGACAGAATGACATCCAACAACTTTTTTTTTGCAAGTGTTCCTGTGATCTGTAAGATTTATTCTCTCTCCCACCTATGGAAAAAACATGCACTAACCACCTTATTTTTTTCCTTTCTCTAGTTCTACCTTTCTGACAGTGTAACTCCTAAACAGTTTTTTTTCCTTTGGAACGGACAGTACAGGAAATAATAAATGGTCAAGTGTATAGTCTGGGATGATGTGAGGTATTACCAGTTATACCAGGAGAAGTAGGGCAGTGAACATGTAACTTATGCCAGCATAGCTACCTGGAGTTTTGTAAATAATTATATGTCATTTGTATATCAAATTGATTTGTACAGATGCTTGTGTTGAAAATGTATTTGTAAAGTTGCTTGTGTAAAAAATGTACAAACAGTGGGTCCTGCAGGACAGAAAAGAAATACACATGTATGTCCGACTGTATTGTACATGTTGATATAAATATATTGTAACAGCTGGTACTGAAACAGAAGATTTTAATTTCAGTCCAGCTAACTTTGAAAAATAGTCTGAAATTAAATTACCTGGTTTAGGCCATAAAGATTGTATCGTACAGCTGTGATTGCAGCCAGAGAAGAAATGTCTGTGAAAACCAGGACTAGGAATCCTACTGTAACATTCTTAGGGGTGAACTAATTGCTACCCTGGAAAGGTGAAAGTTTGAAATGGTTTTACAGCTTCCAGATGCTATAACACATCTCAGCAAAGCTCTGTCTGTGTGTTTGGTAACACATATGTGCTAAATTCTACTTCAGTTTCTAGCAAAGGGGGTAGTATGGGAATCAGAGTCAGATTTCCAGATGTATGTGATGCCATTCTGTAATCCAGCACTGAGATGATGTTTTAATATTAGATGAGACAGCAGTCTCAGGGCAGTCTGTTTTTGAATCCTGACAAAGAAGGAAGAGCACTAACCCACATCATCTTGCCTTGCTTTAGTAAGCAATCAGGTAACAGTAATTCTTTAGATCAGCCAGGAAAATATAGTGCAATTAGTTAAATACTGTTTTTTCTGTATCTATGTAAATCTATCCATTTGTGTTATTTTTAATGTTTCCTGTGACAATGAAACTCTGGAGTTTATTGTAAATATTCAGTATTTTCATGTTCTTTTATTATTTATTATTAAATATATTTAAACTTTTCATTGTGGCTGGTCATAATTTAACCTTTGAGAGTACTTATATTTATTTGGTAACACCATGGCCACCCTTAAAGCCTTGCTGCATTGGTCCAATGCTACAATTTGTATCAGTATTAATTTTACCCAGTATAATTGGGTACCCTTGTAAGAGCCTTAGAGTGTGTGTATGTGTGTGTGGAAAATCAAACCTCAAAGAATGTGTGTGTCAGCTACTTGGAGCAGGGACACAGAACACTGGTTTCACAGAGAGGGAGGTAGATGACTGGCTTGGAGCACTCTGCTGAGGGCTCGACTCTACAGCTGTGTCAGTATGGAGCCTTACTATGGGACTGGATAGAGAAAGGGAAACCCAGCCCCAGGATGGGAGTGTGTTTTGTGTGTGCTCTTAAGGGAAACTGTGCTTAGTGCAGGTATCTGCATCTGGAAATACTGTGTATATCTATTTTTGCTGTAAGTGAACATCCCTCTCCAGTGTCAGTGGTGAGGATTAAGGCTCCTTGATTACTGATCCAGAGCATGGACGTCACATATTGGTGGGCAGTGGCATGGATATTAATTGAACTTCTGTAGCCTATAAACAGTTGTCACTGAAGGTGTGTGTACTCTTAGCAGCCAGAAGGTAAACATACAGAGTTTCATTTTTGCAACAGGTTTTATTTTTGTTAGTTTAGCTTAGTCAGGGACAGCAGGCAAAGATGTCAGCAGAGCATTATGGCAAGCTGACAAAGAACCATTTGGCCAAGGTGTGTGAAGCCAAGGGACTGGTGCATGCCAACCTGACTAAAGAGGAATTATTTCAGCCTTAATCACAGCTGCAGCACAGACCAACAAACAATCTGGTGATAGGGATGTACAGCCTGCAGCCTGCAGAAACAGGACAGTTCACCTTTTCCTCACAGGATTTAAAATCTGTCTAGAGTTAAGGAGACGAGCTGGAGGCCAAACATTTGGAATTAAAATTGGTGGAGAGACTGTGGTGCTTGAAGGCCAAAAAAAAAGGGAAACAGATGGAATTAGAATCAGCAGAGAGAGACTGCGGCATGTGGAGGCTGATGAAAGTGAGAAACAGTGCCAACATGAGAGGGAAATATTGATTCTTCATCAGTGTCATGGAGGTAATGGGGAAGGGAATAACTGAACCCCAAAAGCAATAAAGATCAGTAAATTTCATCCATAGTCTACAGATGGTGATAATTTTGATATTTTTTTCATATATTTGAAAGAGTATGTTAGCAGTATAATGTTGACCAAGAGCTCTGGGTATGGTTCCTGACCCCCTTACTTCATGGTAAAGCTGTAGCTGTGGTTTCTAAATTGTCTGATACTGATTGTTTAAACTATCATAAAGTCAAACAATGTTTATTGGAATGTTTCAAGTTAACACCTGAAGCTTACAGAAAAAAGTTTTGTGAGCACAGATGCAAGGCAGATGAAAGTGCATGTGATTATATTGCTAAGTTAAGCACTTATTTTCATAGGTGGGTGAGTGAGTGTCAGAGGGCACTACTTTTGAAAGACTGGCAGACTTTTTGGTGAGGTAATAAGCCCTTAGCACTTTGCCTGAGGACATGAGAATCTGTTTGGCAGACTAGGAGTCTAACTGTGCAGATAAGCTGGAGGGGAAAAAGGGATCTCAACTTAGAAGCAGGGCATCACTGCACAAGAAGGGAACATCTAGTGCTACACACGGATAAAAGGGAACCCATGGTGGGCAGCCTAAACTACCCCAACAGAGTCCACCAGTAACAGGGGAGCCACTAGTTCAGAAACACAGCCAGGATCAAGGTTTAGATGTTTTAAATGTAAGCAGAGGAGCCATGTAGCATGCAAATGTCCACTGAGGCAAGATGGGGAACAAGAGGTGGGGGAGCCAGCAAGTGGGAATAACAGTAAGTCAGTGGTAAGTTGTCTGGAGACAACAGGGGTACCAGACTATCACCGGAGTTTATATCCTATCATAATTGATGGAAAACAGGCCACTGCTAAGAGATACACAGCCTGTGACATAACCATTGTGAAGCCTGGAGTAGTTAAAAAGGAGGAGTACTTGCTTGAGCAGTCCACTTCAGTCAGAGCTTTAGTAGGGACTCCATTCCAAATGCCTTTGGCTGGGGTGCATCTTGACTCAGAGGGTGGAAAAGGAAGCAAGCATGTAGGTGTGTTTGAGGATAACCATGCAGATGTCTTGATAGGGAATGATTGTGATAATGCAGTACTTTGTGTGCATGCAGTTACACACAGTTAGTCTTGGAAACAGGCATGTGAGGCTGGTAACCTTGGGGGACACCCAGACAGACCCCACACCTGAAGCCAGGGCTGGTGAGATGGCTATTTCAGGGAGGGAGCTATCCTGTAGCAGTGAGCCTGAAGGTGAGCCACAGCTGCTGGTAGGTACTGATGTTCCCTTGGACAGAGTGTCTGCAAGGGCAGAAGTGAATGGTAGTACCCAGGCTGACACTGAGGCATCACTGTCAGAGGATACCAGACTTCCTGTGGAAGTTGGGGAGGGTGACAAAGGTAGAGTTGAGACAGGCTCAGCTCTCAGACCCTCCAGTAAGAGGCTTGAGGGAAGTAGCTAGGGAGGCACCTGATCCTCAAGAAAAAGAAGAGTCCATCTACTAGAACAAAGGGTTACTGTATAGAGAGTGGACCCCTGAGAGAGGGCTAGAGGGTGATGTAATACTGCAATTGGTAGTGTCCAGAGCCTAAAGTCTGGCACTTCAACCCATAGCTCATGACATTCCTTTTGCAGGTCGAATGGGCATAAAGCATACTAAGAGATGTATTATGCAGAACTTTTATTGGCCTGGGGTTACAAGGGGTGTAACAGGGTACTGCAGGATCTGTGAGCAGTGCCAAAAAGGAGGCAAGGCAGGGGACAAGGTCAAATCTCCTATGATGCCTTTGCCTGTGATTGAGGAGCCATTTCACAGGGTAGCTATAGATATTGTTGGGCCTCTGAATACCTCAAGTTCCACAGGGAAGAAGTATATCCTGCTGGTAGATTATGCTACTAGATACCCAGAGGTCATGGCTCTGTCCCCCATTGAGGGAGAGAAGGTGGGAAATGCTTTGCTTGAGATTTTCAGCAAAGTAAATTTCCTGAGAGAAATACTGACTAAAAGAGTTGCCAATTTCATGTCAGACCTGTAGGCTTGTCTGTGGGAGCACTGTAGGGTGAAGCACCTAAAGACCACCCCTACCACTCCCAGACTAATAGTCTTGTGGAGAAGTTAAGTTCTACACTAAAGACCATGCTACAGGCATTTGCAGACCAGATTAAGAGAGTGTGTGACAAATATCTGCCCCATCTGCTGCTTGCATAGCTAGAGGTAACTCAGGAATCCACAGGTTTTTCACCCTTTGAGTTATTGTGTGGACATAGGGTGAGGGGGACTTTAGATCTGACTCATGATGAGTGGGAGGGTGATTGTGAATCCTACAAGGAGTCTGTTGTGGCATATGTCCTAAACCTCAGGACAAGGCTTAGGGAGCTCATTGGCTTGGCCCAGGAGAACCTGACAAGGGCCCAACAACAGAAAAAGGTCTGCTATGACAGGAATACTCGAGCCCGAGAGTATGCTGTGGGACAGCAGGTTATGACTCTCATTCCTGTCAGACACAATAAGCTGCAGGCAGCTTGGGAAGGACCCTTCAAAATGGTAAGGAAGGTCAGTGGTGGTACTATAGGGTAGAACTGCTAGGCAGGAAGCAGGGCACAAACTGTACCATGTTAAAATGATGACACCTTACCATGATGGGGGGGGCTTTCTGCTGAGTATTTGCAGTGACTAGCAGGAGATGTCTCAGGGGGATCTATAGCTACATGTAGCTAGCCAGAAAAATTCCAATTTATTAAGGTGGAGCCTAGGGTTGCAGGCATATGATATGACAGTGCAGCACCGTAGTGGGGTCCGTAATGCCATTGCAGATAGGTTGTCAAGACAAGATATGGGTTAATTGGCTCCCATACAGGCTCATGTATCTCAACCCACACTTCTCAAAGGTCACTTGAAAAACTAGCCTGAGTCTTCAAAGGGGGAAGTAATGTGATGATGTGAGGTATTGCCAGCTATGCTAGGAGAAGTAGGACAGTGGATGTATAACATATTCCAGTATAGCTAGCTGGAGGTTTGTAAAGAATTATATGTCATTTGTATACCAAACTGATTTATACAGATGCTTGTGTTGAAAATGTATTTGTAAAGCTGCTTGTGTTAAAAATGTACCAACAGTGGGTCCTGCTGGACAGAAAATAAATATACCTGTATGTCAGACTGTATTGTAACTGTTGAAATATATCTATTGTAACAGAGGATACTGAAAGAGAAGAGGTTAATCTCAGTCCAGCTAACTTTGAAAAATAGTCTGAAATTAAATTACTTGGTTTATGCCTTAAAGATTGCATCTTACAGTTCACTTGCAGCCAGAGATGAAATGTCAGTGAAAACAAGGACTAGGAATCCTACTGTATTATTCTTAGGGTGACTAATTGCTACCCTGGAAGGGTGGAAGTTCTGAGATGGTTTCATAGCTTCCAGATGCTATAACACATATCAGCAAAGCTCTGTGTGTATGGGAACATGTATGTGCTAGATTCTGACTCAGTTTCTAGCAAAGGG
The DNA here is from genome assembly GCF_019279795.1 of Protopterus annectens. NCBI lineage: Eukaryota > Metazoa > Chordata > Ceratodontiformes > Protopteridae > Protopterus > Protopterus annectens. The sequence goes on from NC_056744.1 coordinate 1,523,131,340, forward strand.
GATAGTGTGGGAAGCAGAGTCGGATGACCAAATGTACGTGATGTCATTCTGTAATCCAGCACTGAAATTATGTTTTTTTTAATACTAGAAGAGACAGAAGTCTCAGGGCAGTCTGTTTTTGAAGCCTGGCAAAGAAGGAAGCCCATTCACAAAGATCATCTTGCCTTGCTTTAGTAAGTAATCAGGTAATAGTGATTTTTAGATAAGTCAGGAAAATATAGTGAGATTAGTTAAGTACTGTTTTTCTGTATCTGTGTGAATCTATCCATCTGGGTTATTTGTAATATTTCCTGTGATTGAAACTCTGGTGGTTATTCTAAATAGATATTCAGTATTTTCATGTTCTTTTATTATTTATTATTAAATATATTTAAACTTTTCATTGGGGATGGTCTTTAAGAGAATAGTTTAACCTTTGAGAGTACCTTATTTATTTATTTTTCATTTGTTGACTAGGTTAGTCCGTCTAAGCTGATAGCCCTTTTTAAGCAGAGACTGGGGAGAAAAGCTCCACAAATTTACATAGAAATCAAAACATCAGCATTTGTAAGTTCCATTTTTTAAGTTACACAAATTTACATAAAATATTCGAATTTTTAAGTTGGAAACAGTAGAGCACTGAGACTATTTACAGAGTTATAGTTGACATTGCACTTAGGATATGTGCAGAAAACAGTATGCAGGTTTATCATACAGTATACAAAGTTAAAAATACAGTGAAGGTGGTCACTATTAGAGAAGAGGCTGTATAAAAGTACAGAATAATTAGTTAGTTAATATGTCAAACAGAGGTAACACTAAACAGAAATTAAACCAGTAAAAGGCAGAAAAGTAAGATTACAATTGGTGAGGGACAGTTTATAGAGTATGTGTACAGTGGCAAGACCAGAGACTTTTAAGGTATTCTTTGGTGGCTGTTTTGAATTCATTTATTTGATTAAGTGATCTAATTTCCAATGACAGCTTGTTCCAAGAAATAGTACGGTGGTAGCTATAGAGGTTTTGACCAGTTTTGCTCTTAGATTTATATATTTGTAGTAGGTTCTGGTCTGAGCTTCAGAAAGTTCTAGAGGGAGTGTAGAAGGAGATTAGAGTAGACAGGTTGGGACAGAAGTTTGGTTTGTACAGGATAGACTGGACAATTTGAAGTTGAGAGAGGAGAAGCTGGTAGTGTAATTCTAGAAAGTTCAAGTGTTTTAGTTAGCGGCAGTGATGAGATCTGTAGCTCTGATTTACAGTGAATCTGGCCACTTTGTTATTTATTTATTTAAATTTGTTGACCGGGAGTGTCCGACTGGACGTGGGTCCATTTTCAGCGGAGGCCAGGGGAGAAAAGCTCCACAGTAAAATAAACAGACAGTAGTTACATTGGATTACATAGCGATTAACAATTTAACATAGAAATTACTTACAACATATTTACAGATGAAGAACATAGTACATCAGTAGACAACTAGAATCTTTATCTGTGAAGTACATAACAAGCATTAACAAATGTAACAATGAGAAGTTCCTGCTGTATAATAATTACTAGGCTTATGAGCATCTGAGCTTGCTATCATCAAGGTAGTTAGTGGAGGTGAAAGAAAGGTAGTAGTTGGATGGGGTGGATGATATTAGAGTGGGAGTTGCAAGGGCATAGCCAGCATGTTTTTAGGTGCGCTTTTAATAAAGTTTTGAAGTTGGTGCATGATGGTACGGAGGTAATTGTGGGTGGGAGTGAGTTCCATAATTTGGCTATGGCGCAAGAGAATAGTGCTTCACCAGCAGAGTTATTGGCTTTAGTGATCTGCAAGTGATTTTTGTTGCTGGATCTTAGTGGTCTGGTGGTGCGATAGGGTTGGAGTAGATTCTGGAGGGATGGGACATTTAGTGGATGGTTTACTAGTTTGTGGGAGAGTGAGAGTTGATACCACTGAAGGAGGTGAGGGAGTTCAAGCCAGCCCAGTTCAGCAAGTGAGAGACAGTGGTGACTACGGTAGGATGCCCCTGTGGCGAATTTGGTGATTTTGTTGTAGCAGGTCTCTAGCTTGTTTAGATCACATTGCCTTAGGTTGGTATATACTGGAGAGGCATAAAGTAGGGTGGAGATAAGGTGGGAATTTGCTATTGAAATCTTTGCTGCTTTGGTGAGAAATTGTTTATTTCTGTATAATGCTCCTAGTCTTTTGTGGACTTTTTTTATGGTCATGGATATGTGAATGTCAAATTTTAGTTTAGTTTAGTTAAAGGTATTCTCCAGCTTAGGAGAGAGAGGTTTGGAGGTTAGAGTGGATCTGAGAGCTGTATAGTAAGCTTGGTAGGAGTTAGGCATGAGAGAGGGAGATTTTAGCTGTGTCTGATAGGAACTTTTTATTTCTATATAAGAGGCCAAGTTTCTGATGGGTTTTCCTTATACAATTGTTAAAATATAACTCAAATTTCAGTCCATCGTCTATTATGACCCCTAGAAGTTTTGTGTTGGGTTCAACTATTATTGGTGTTTTATTTACAGAGTGGATAGCAAAAGTAGATTTAAGGTTGTATAGGTTTTTGTGAAGAAAAAGTAAGAGGTTTTTTTAGGATTTAGAATTAGCTGTTTTTAGAGTGCCACACCTCAACAGAGTTGAAAGATTTTTGAGTAATAGAATATAAGTCAGTGGAGGTATTTGTAATGGAGATGACTACACAGTCATCAGCATATTGGATGAGGGTTGACTGAAGGCAGGAGGTGTAGAGTTGATTATTAAAAATATTGAAGAGTAGGAGACCAAGAATAGATCCTTGGGGAACACTCATTTTGATAGGGAGAGGAGGAGAGAGAGAGCAGAGAGCCATTTACTGATCGAAGTCAGTTTGTAAGGTAGCTGTAAAATTTATGTTACTACACTGAAAGGTGGTCTGTACCATTACTCAATGAAGACAATTGAGATGGTTCAATCTGATATGAACATTCCTTTACTGCATATGAAGTAAACATCTAGTTTAACAATGAAAGATACACATGTAACAAAACCATACTTCAGCTTACAGCATCAACTGTAAGAATCAATGTTTCTCATACAAAAGAAGAAGTCCAAACTTTATGGTCTCTTTCTTGCCTGCATCAGCAGTTTAGAGAATTTGCAAGAACAATAAGTCTTTCTTTTGAAGCTGGTCTGCTGACAGTTTGTTTTCCATATCTCACACATTCTGTTCCTGAAGAATAACTCCTCAGCCTTGCTCTTATCATGCACGTCCTGTTGATGAAACACAGCTGCAAACAAGAGTTCATCTTGACCTGCTTGTAGCTAGAGAATTTCACAAACTGCACAGTTTATAAAGATAAAATATTTTACTTCTGAATTCTAATAACAATGAATGCCAAGCTATATGCCTTTTGCCAAGAGTTTAAACTATGCGCACTTGTACTACACTGAAAAGCAGAGTATTTATTTTACATTTTCAGACTAATCCACTGAAAGCCATTTCTAACTTGTTCACTGCTGAAAGCAGAATATTTCAAATCTCACAATTCCCTCTTTTCAAATTAAAAGGTGAAAAATGACTGTTCATTTTTTACTTCAGTTGCACACGCTGAAACCCTTTCCCTTTTATCTAGGTTAACCATCATGATTTGCTGAATTTTGTAAGTTTTTCGCAAATGGTGACTTGGGTAGCAATTCCAGATAGTTAATATGACTATAATGCCTAACACTACTAGTACAGGATGTACTAATCAATTTAACAGTTTTTTTCTGATTTTGACCAACCAGTAAAAATGTCCCACCAATTATGAGCAGTGTCTTTTTTGGTCTTTTCGGCCAAGCTAAGTAATTTATCTTTCGCAATGATGCTTAATGCCTCATAATACAGAATACTTTTATTTCCTTTTTCCAAAATACTCTCTGAGAATCTTAGTATTGTTCATTATTTTTCCTAAATTATCCAAAGATACAAATATAATGGAAAGCTGTAGTAAATCATAACTCCAATTTATAGAAGCATTTACTTCTATGGTTTTAGTAAACACATAGCTCTGATTATTCAATTTAAGGAAATCAACATGTGATAAACATCCTATGAAAGGTAATTGTAAATTATGACCTACATCCTAATTTGTAACCAGACAAATATACAGGGGAGCTACTTCTATAAACATTTGAAAAGAAGAAGGCATAATGTTCCACTCGCACAAATTAACAGAGTGCTGCAATAAGCATGGTTCATAGACAGATGAATGCTGCCCACAAATTAACCCGTTTTGAGTCTGTGTACAATACTTAGTTTTATGTGTTTTTCTTCTCATATTTATATAATTACCTTCAAATTGTGGCAACCAATACTCATATCATTCTGGAACTAGAAATGTCATAGGTAATACCATAAATTTACACATAACATTGGTATCAGTAACATTATAATGTGAAAACTGTCCTGTGCAGTATTGCGGAATACAATATGTTACTTCAGTATATAATTTGATCCAATCTGTATCAGGTACCCATTTATGAAACAATTGTTGCCAAACATTTTCATTCTGTAACATCAGTTCAATTTGTACATTATTTTTTGAGTTTCTACATACAAAGATTGCATAGTGCATTTTGTCCAATTTACAAAAACTGTCATGTTACTATCAAATTTTAACTGATGTAACTGCATAGCAACATAGTTGTTTATGAATTGCTGCTGGTAGTTTATATTATGCAGCTGTGCCTTCCATATCTCTGGAGTCCAAGATGCTTGTAAATGTACAATCTGAGAGATATCTTCCCCCACTGTTTTTAAACGATTAGCTAGAACTTCAATAACAGCTGCATTAATAACTCTAATGCCTGTACCTAGGCCTCCTAGCAGAGTATTATTACAACCTTTTGATACTGGCTGTCTACCTTTTTACAGGTAGAAGGGATTTTAACCAAATGGTCTGTATGAACAGATGTAGGTTAACCTGTTAATATTGATAGAACATATGCCTAATGTATGCTGCCTGTAATTACTGTGGTATTAGTACATATACTTGTACCCACCTTTAGCTGGGGGTAATGTACCTGCAAAGTCAATTTGGATGGCATACCAAGGTCCATCCACTGGAATTACCTTTAGTAACTGTGGCTTTTTCAATTGAGCATTAACCTGCAAACATATTAAGCATTTAGCATGCATTAAATCACATATTTTGTTTAACTGTGTACTTGCTCTTTACAATAGGCCATAACTTTTGTGTGCCCAAATGTCCCATTAACTGATGATGAAACTTCACTGTCATGCCTGTTGGCACGGTATATAAGGAAGACTAGAGCCGTCTTTAAAACATTTTGCATAATATTGCCCTGGACTGTCTCCTACAAGAGTACATTTTTTTAATTTTTCCTTCAGTCCAAACTTAGTTTGGATCTGCAGCAAATCATGTTGCAAATTCTGAGCTGAAAATGTCTGTATGGCATGTACTGCAGTAGTTTTATCTGGTACAGCAGAAAGGTGTTCTGTAGGATATGCATTCCTTCCCTGGTTGCCTTTTTTGCCATTTGATCTGCATAGTTATTTAGCTGAAATATCTCATTTGTAGCTTTCTGATGAGCTTTTACCTTTAAAATACTGTAGTAACCCACAAGGGACTGACTATGAACTAAATTCCAAATAGTCTGTAACACAGAAGCATGCTTAAGCGGTTTGCCCATATTATCAACAAACCCTCTCCTTGCCCATGTAGACATGTCCAGCTGCAGAAAATTAAATATGTATGCACTGTTTAAAAGAAAATCCTTCATATTTCATGACGTTAGATAAGTAATACTTATCTCCTGCCTTTACTGTAATTTGCTTGACACTAAATAATGCCAACCATTTTGCAAAGCACTGCTTGACTGACGTCATGAATCAGTTTATTTAACTGAGTCTCATTTACCAAAGCCTGCATGGCATAATATGGTGTTTGTACTATAATGTCTTTGAAGAAAGCTGTTAAGTATTCAGTTTGTTTTAAACCCCAGTAAATGGCCAAAACTTGCTGAATGCATGGGTGATATCCCCTCTCAACATGTGTTATTTTTTTACTGAAGAATGTAGTCTTTCATTTTAGCATCAGAGCCGTAAGGCCACTCCTATAAAGCAGAGAGTGTGTTGGGTCCAGCTTTGTGTTGGCCTGTAACACAAAGGGACGTGTTAAACTTGGAGCTACTAGTTTTATAGCCTTGGCCAATGCTGCCTTTAAATTACAAAAAGCTGTATTTTTCCTTGGTCCATACTCCAGAAAGGGTAATTCTTTCTGGATAAAAACGCATGTCATGACATGAATTGTACCTTTTTACTTTTAACCTTAAACCCTGCCTCCTGCAGTGTTTGAAGGACCTGTATTACTTTAGCTAAATGCTGTTTTTTTCTTCAGACACAATTAGTGTATGCTTGCCCTTTGGCTGTTACCTACCTTCCCTTTTTGTAAAGGGACCTGCATATTTTAACTGCATACCATAGCCCATGTACTGACTGTACTCGTAGTAGTATCTACTTGCAAACAGATTATTAATGACATGCATGCACAAGTATGACATCTTATTATGTTAAGCCATTTGGCCTGGCAACCAGTCTTGTTTTCTTGACCTTATACATTTCTGTACCAGTAACATTTTATGTTTTGCAACATTCCTTGTAACTACCCATTCCAGCCTGGAAAGATTTGAGCTTACATACTTTTTTCTTTCTTTTTAACCCATAACTCCTTCAGCACTTACTCGTACCTTTAGTCATTTGTTAATATACTTGTAACTTTAACTGGCTTAACTATGCATTATATTTGCTGTTATTTGCCTTTTGCTGCACTGTAGATAAAAAGAAAATACATGCATGTCAGTCTTGTGACATCATGTGTTTACTGTGTGTAACTACTCTCATTTGATTTTAGAACTGTTTTGTAATGTGCAGTGCTTATATGCCACTTTTGCTGTATATAAACCATGAAATGCTGAGGAATAAAATTTCAGAAGCAACACTCAAGTGTATCATTGCATACAGTGCCTACAGTTTTAAAACCCAAGCTTTAAATGTAATCGTGTTATTAAAAATGCCCTCCTGTTCATCCCACTTAGGGAGAGTTTTGAACATTAGTTAAATATGCTGTTTTAGCAGCCTCAGATTTCTGTGTCTCTGAGCTTGTAGTCTCCTCCTTTGCAACAATTACATCATGCTGTGTGTCAGTCAATCGCCGGTCATATGTTTATTGCAAACGGACAGTTAACCCTTTTGTTAACTCTTCTATTATACAAATAGCTTTACTGCCTTGTTGAATAACAGTTTGTGTCTGTGAGACTTTCAAAAACTGAGAAAATTATTTTGTACATTTAGCAGTGTCAGCATGCATTTTATCAGATGCATTTCATTTATCACAGTAAATCGGAAAGTGACCCAGGAGGTCAAGATCTTGCTGGTTGCTAGTTTTAGCAATCCAATCTTTAAACTCCTGCAAATCAGACAGTAAAATACAAACTTTGACATCTATATCACCCTCTAATAAATCTTTAGAAACAGGAACCATTGTCTGTGCTTCACGCATTACTTTATCCTGGTTGTGTTCCAGGTTTTGTACAATACGTACAATACGTTTATGACAAGGCATGCAGAAAGCAACATTTAAATAAAACATTTCTGTACATTCTGTGACACTTCTGCTCAATGTAGTAAAGACTCACATGTGCTAACATGCTGATTATAGTATGTATTTAAATAATTCCACACATCTACATATGATTCAGATACATTAATAATAAAATACTTAGTGCACTTCTTAGCATTTTCATGAATTGCATTCATTGTTAAAAGAAAAACAGAAGAAAATATTTACCACAAATGTTCAGGACAAGGTGGCCAGTCTTGGCACGAAGATCAGTTGTGGAAGAATTTTCTGCTGTCAGTCACTAGATGCTGATGATGTTAGGTCAGACAGTATGACCCACACCTCGTATTTCACCAACTGTCTGAAGAATTACTGTACTGCTCTGCACTGCACCGCAGTGTTTTCATCCACCATGCAATGGATGAAGTAGTAGGAAAAAAGAAGAGTCAACTCAAAAGAAGAACTGTGCAGGAATGTCACACTGTGAGAGGCACCTCTGCAGGTCACACCTCCCTGATTTGTTTGAACTGGCCTGATCTCACCACTGTAAAATTTATGTCACTACACTAAAAGGTATTCTGTACCATTACTCAATGAAGGCAATTAAGATGGTTTAATCTGATATGACATTCCTTTAATACATACAAAATAACATCTAGTATAACAATGAAAGATACACATGTAACAAAACTGTACTTCAGCTTACAGCATCAACTGTAAGAATCAATGTCGCTCATACAAAAGAAGTCCAAACTTTATAGTCTCTTTCTTGCCTGCATCAGCAGTTTAGAGAATTTGCCAGAATAATAAGTCTTTCTTTTGAAGCTGGTCTGCTGACAGTTTGTTTTCCATATCTCACACATTCTGTTCCTGAAGAATAACTACTCAGCCTTGCTCTTATCATGCACGTCTTGTTGATGAAACACAGCTGCATACAAGAGTTCATCTTGACCTGCTTGTAGATAGAGAATTTCACAAACTGCATAGTTTATAAAGATAAAATATTTTACTTCTGACTTCGAATAATAATGAATGCCAAGCTATATGCCTTTTGCCAAGAGTTTAAACTATGTGCACTTGCACTACACTGAAAAGCAAAGTATTTATTTTACATTTTCAGGCAAATCCACTGAAAGCCATTTTTAACTTGTTCACTGCTGAAAGCAGAATATTTCAAATCTCACAGTAGCTAGAAAACCAGGCAATGGTAGAGGTGGAGAAATTAAAGTTAGTGAGCTTGTCCAGAAGAGAGGGATGGGAGGCGGTATCAAATGCTTTAGATAGATCTAGAAATAAGCATGAAACTAGTTTATTGTTGTCTCTAGCCAGAGAAATGGTGTTAATAAAGGAAAGAAGGGCAATAGTGATGCTATGTTTTGGGCAGAAGCCATGCTGTGTGGGGGAGAGCAATTTTTTTTGTAACAGATGTTCAATGACTTGCTTATGCATGCATTTTTCTAATATTTTGAGAGAAGTGATAGAATGGCTATGGGTCTGAAATATGTGATGTCAATGGAGTGACCTGCTTTGTATACATGTAGGGTACAAAATTCTTTCCAGATAGAGGAGACTTTAGATTCAGAGATTAACCGGTTTATCAGAATAGAGACTGAGAGAGCTAGAGGGTCTGCTGCTATCAGAAAGGAGGGAGGCAGATTATCAGCAGATGCAAAGCAGGGCTTTAGTTTATGAAGAAGTGATTTGATATAGCTGGTAGGTATTGGTTTAAGGGAAAATATGTTAGTAGGGGTCTGACTGGAGGTTGGATCTGGTAATCTCATGTCATAATTGGAGGGGGTAGGACTTATCATCTTACTAATGGATTCAAAAAAGTAGGAATTGAAGATAGTGGCTGTCTCCTGGGAAGTATTTGTTGGTCAGGGATTAGAATCTGAGGGGTTATCTGGGTGAATTATTTGGTTTACTGAGTGCTAGAATTTCTTGGGATTTAACCTTTGTGATGTGAGTGGTTTATTACAGAAATCTTTTTTGTCTTTATATGTTTTTTGTAACGTTCCTTAGTTTTTTATATTTCTGTAAGTGAATGGGAGCTTAGTTTTTACCCAGGTTGTCCAGGTTCTATCTCTTGTTTTCATCAAGGAGCGGGTAGCACTAGTTAACCAGGGGCTTATGTTAGATTTGACACATATGGTGCATAAGGCAGCCAGTGAGTTAAGAATATTTAGAAAAGTTTTGATGAATCTGCCTAGTGAAGAATATTTAGGAAAGTTTTGATGAATCTGCCTAATGCTTTGTCTAGAGGCAGATTGGTCAGAAAATTCCAATTTATTTTGGAGAAGAGGTATTAAAAGTTACAGTGTTGAAGTTGGATAGTTTGCATGATTCAATGTATCTATGTGATCTGGAGAAGGGAGGAGAGTATCTAATTACTTTTACTGGAGAGTGATCGCTTAGGGAGTCAAGCAGTGTTTCAGGATTGTGATATTTATGAGGGTCTGAGACTAATATCTAGTCAATAAGAGAGCTGGAGTTGAGCATTTTATTAGCAAGGGTAGGTATAGAGATAAGCTGCGTGAAGCCATGCAAGTTGATATTTAAAGTGGAGTTAGGTGAGCAGAGGGATAGCCAGTTTACGTTGACATCCCCTAGGAGGATGGTTTCATTATGTATATGTTGAGTTAGCCAGAAGAAAATATGTTCAAGTAGGGGGCTGATGTCACCAGGGAGTATATAAATGGTGGCTACAGTAATTTTAAGATGATTGTTGAGTATTAGGTTGGCAATTAGTAGTTCTACAGGCTGAAAGGATGGGGTTTGTTTGTCTAGAAAAGTGAGTGTAAGATGGTTTGAATAGACAATGGCTACTCCTCCACCTTATTTTCGTGGCGGTCTAGTCAGAGTATGTTATACCCTGGAGGGAGAAAGCCTTTATCGGAGTTCAGAGGTTTTAGCCAAGTTTCTGTGATGGTAACAAATATTTATTTGGTGACACTGTGGCTGCTCCTGAAAGCCTTGCTGCATTGGCCATACACTACCATTTGTATTAGTATCAATGTTAGCCAGTCTAATTGGGTACACTTGTAACAGCCTTAGAGTAGATGGCTTTGTAGAGTTCTGGTGGCAGTACCTAGCTTGTAGTCTGAGCAGAGGGGGCATAGCTAGTAAATCTGTGCCAGCCCTTCCCAGATGTGTGTGTGTGTGTGTCTGTGTGTGTGTGTGTGTGTGTGTGTGTGTGTGTGTGTTTGCGTGTGAAAATCAAACCTCAAAGAGTGTGTGTGTCAGCTACTTGGAGCAGGGAGACAGAGCACTGGTTTTACAGAGAGGGTGGTTGAGGACTTGGCTTGGAACACTCGGCTAAGGACGTAACTCTACAGCTGTGTCAGGGGGGAGTCTTATTTGGGGCCTGGACAGAGAGAGGAAAGCCAGCTGCAGTACGGGAGTGTGTTCCCTGTGTGCTCTTAAGGGAAATTGTGCTTGGTGCAGGGAGCTACATCTGGAAATACTGTGTGTATCTAGTTTTGTTCCAAGTGAACATTCCTCTCCAGTGTCAGTGCTGAGGATTAAGGTCCCTTGATTACTGGTCAGAGCAGGGGCATCACATAGTCTATAAAAAGAAAGAAAAGAAAGAATAACAGACACCTTATTTTGTAAAACAGTGTAGTTCCTGTACAAGCATAGCCTAATGTAAATTAGGAGACTATGTAGTAAGGTATGCCATTTTCTACACAGTGCAGCAACCTTTTATCTAGGCCAAATGTGCAGGCATTTGTTATCATCCTAGAAATGTACTCATATTATCTTATCTCCAATAGCTGGTGCACAGAACTGATTAAATGCTTGTACTTAATGTAGTTTTCCATTTATAGTCATAAATCATTTCCAGGTGGCAGACCTACATTCCAACTTTTGTTGCCGAGTGAGTCAGGGATGAATTTTCTAGCCATCTTACATGACCCTGCATTGTTCAGAAAAGTACACTGTCTGCCTTGGTATACTGATATAGACTCTGTTGACAGATATAGGGGACTATAACACTTCTAGCTCATGTATCTGAATTCAAAACGTATTTTGCTTTAGCTCAGACATTTGCTGCACATGTCTTCAGAATCCCCATATAAGTAGCCAAAGTATTCTTTCCAATTATCTTTGCTTTCAACTGAACTTAATTTCCACCAAAGCTTTAGATGTTCACATTTCAATTTATTTTGTAATAAAATGGAAGATTATACTGTGTCTTTTACTTTTTAGTTTCAGTTGTCAGCTCAGTTTTTAGATATGGTCACAAACAGGGATAATGAAGCAATAAAAAGCTTATGAAAGTGATGAACATATAACAGCAGAACATTTTGGGTAATAAGAAGGGCACTTGTGGCTGAAAATTATGGCAACATGCAAATGACACAGACCAATTACACAGTGACATCGTCTTCAACACTACAAGACAGAGGTACAAGTTGAGCACACAGCCTCACAGTGTATGACAGACATCTGATTTTCCATCTTATCTATCTGCTGCTGGTATAGTATGGAAGTCCCTGATATGATGGTCATCTGCTGCTCCAATTTTTTGCACAATGCCATGTTGAAAATCAAAAGAATCCCCTCTGTAGTCTAAGTATGTGTACCACTATATTTCTAATTTCTACATGAGCAGTGTTATAAGCCCTTTCTTGCATTGTCTGGGGATTGCTTATGGAGTTCTTCAGTAAAAGCTCTACAGCTTATTCAGCATCACCTGCTGCATAATATATGTGGTCTCTTCCCTGCTTATATGGTATCTATGTGTTTAGGTCTGTCTTTTTAGCCATGTGCATTCAACTCCCAGCTTGAGGACCCTGTGGAACACCTTCTTACAGGCTTCTTACAGGAAAAATGAGTTTAGTTGAGACATCTGCCAAATGCGTGAATCATGTTAACTGTGTAGGTGTCACATAGATATGTTATAAATAATGCCCCACGTATTACAGCCCACCTGGCAGATCAGGGAATAGAAATCCTTCCTGTTAATATATCTCATGCCTTCAAAATCAGGTGGAGCTTTGAAAGCAACATTTTTGCAATCTGTGGCATCCAAGACATCCGGGAATTGAGTTATGTCATAAAAAGCTCAAACTGGGTCGGTTCTCTCCTCCACCATCCTGGGGGGCCAGATATGCTCTTACACGTTATAGCATAATGGCAAGGAACTGGTGTAGGTTTCCCAAGGCTGATGCCTACAATATTCCTAATATGTCCCCTGTAGGTCAGTGGAAGATCTCTGTAGCTTTGCTAGTTAAGACTACACGTATATTTGTATTCACCCTGATAGTGATACCTTGTATTCTCTTTGATTTCATTTGTGGGTGACACAGTTTGACTTGGTCAGTTACAATATCCTTGTTCATTCTGAAATGGTCTACATTCTGTTAGTCTATGAGCTGATATGTCAGGCACTGCCTCTACCTCCCTCACAGATACAGATGAATCAGTCTCCAGAGCCGTGGACAAAGGTAAGGTGGTTCAGACAGCCTATATGGACCTCGACAAGGCCTTCTTCACCATCCTCCACTCTGGAATCATAGATAAACATACTAAGCTGGGCATTAATCCCTATGTCACTCGATAGGTTGCCAACTGGCTTACTGACAGAACCCACACTATAAAAGTAGCCGACTCCAAATCCAGCTCCAGACAAGTAACAAGAGGAGTACCTCAGGGTTCAGTTCTGGAACTGCTCTTGTTTGGCATCTACTTCTCTGAAGTACAGGTCAACACTAAGGGACTCTGGCTAGCAAAGTTTGCAGATGACTGCAAACTGGGAGCCATTATTGAATCCCCAGATGATGTGGATATTCTACAAAAGGACCTTATGGAAACAGATGCTTGGTGCCAGAGCCATGGGCTCAAGCTCAATGCCAAGAAATGTATAGTTATCCCCTTTGGGAAAAAAACATGTACCTGTGAATTACCACATAGGTGGCAGTACACTAAACACTGAAAGTGTGATAAAAGACTTAGTGACACACGTGGGCAATGGTCTCACCTTCAATAGCCACATCACCACAACAGTCAGGAAATCCTTCTATGTGGCACACCTCATCACAAAGGGCTTTTCATCCAGAAAAAAGGAGGTCATTGTCCCACTGTACTCATCCCTCATTAGACCCATTATAGAATACAATGCCCTGTTTGGTATGTACCTCTCAAGACATCTGCAACAACTGGAAAGGCTGCAGAAATACCTCACTAAAAGAATCACAGGTCTGAAGCAGATGCCCTATGCTGACCATCTGAAAAAACTCCACCTATACTCTGTCGCATATTGTCTACTCAGAGGTGATCTCTGCTTAACATACAAGGCCATGTCAAACCCAGCTGCTGGGCATGCTACACTTAAAGAAATCCCAATCCCTCAGAGTAACACGCGCCAGGGATCTAAACTTTGTCATCACAATGAACAAAACATGCTGGAGGGATAGGTTCCTGACCCAGAGACTCCCCAGACTCTGGAATAGACTGTCCATACATGTCAAGCAGGAACCTTGATGATTGGATGGGAGATAGGAAATTCATCCCGAGGATCACATCAGTCATCCTGATAGACAGGGGTCCAAGGAAGTAAATACTGTGGAAAGAAATAGCCAGGGAATTGTTATGGTTAGGCTTGTATAGGTCCTAGGGCTGATAGCCTAGTACCTACCTATGAACCATGACTTGCAGCATTGTGGACAATGCTCCAATGGTGACCCCCAACATATACTGTTGTGCTACACCTGGTCTTCCTCCTATCATGGTTGTCATTATGCCCAAAACTTAGTGTTCAAAACGAACATGCACTGCTGTGCAATGTTGCTGCTTTATGTATTCCTGAATCAGTTCTCAATTTTTACTTTCTTAATTTGCATAATATATGTTGATTATTTGCATGGGATTCCTCATTTACATGTCATTGTGCACCAAGTAGCATGTATTGCATACTGAGATATTTTGACCTTTGTGCAGTTGTGCATTGTTTCAGAATTGCCCACATCCTCGGTGTGACCACTAACCCTGCTAATCTATGCAGTGCAGTGCTCCAACCATTTATGAATACCTGCCAAAATTGTTTACATCATAATTGTATAGTTTGGCACTGTTCATAGTACTGGGACTACTTTTAGCTCCATGATGCTATTAATGCACATTTGATGCAAAAAGGTGATTAAATCATATTATATACTACAAATTCTAAACTAAATTGAAGTGTAGCTGTGGGGATGCTGTTGGTGTTTACTTTTGGATACTATGAATTTTCCAGCCTCCATTAGATTATCTTGCAGAGTTCTGCTTACCTACCACACAAATGTGATCACTGTTTTGTTTCTCACCTGAACCAGCACCACTTTTGTACTTTATTCCAATACAATATATGTATGTGTCTTTCAAGTCTCTCTCATTGTATTCTCCTTTAGAGAATATAGTCTCATTTGTAACCTTGACTGGCACTGGGCTTTTTTTTCTTTCCTTCCTTCTGTTTATAATTTTTTGCCAAAATGAGTACAAGTTGATGGAAAGATGGAGCTTATTCAGGCATTCATTGGGTAAATGGAAGAGAAAGTAATTCTGATGGGGACACCAGTTCATCACAGGAGCCTGTCATATAACACACATGCACACACACATACACACCTGCAAACGTGCTCACTCCCAGATATTTACACACATCCGCTCATCTACAAACAAGTCCCCACACTCACTCACACCAGTCATGTAAACACACACACACACACACACACACACACACACACACACACACACACACACACACACACACACACACACACACACACACACACACACACACACACACACACAGAAAATTGGCATTCCCTACCCATCTCCCATTAGTGTGACTAATCAGGCACACATACACATTCACACACACACACACACACACATTCATGCACCTACAGACATGTGCTTACACATACACAAGCATATAAACACACCTATGGCTGTGCTGTATTTACCTGTACCTAGAGTACTCTAATAAGATTGAAAGGGTGAATGTTGTCAAAAGACTGCTTTAAACTTTTCCTTTGACAGTAAAATTTTACTTGGTTGAGCAATTCTGTATAGCCAGCTGAGTTAATATGGATCCAAAACCATTTCTAGGGAGAGCACATGAGCTGTCCCATTAGCATTCAGGTTGACCTGTGAGACCACACTCCACAGTATGGCTCCAGTGAGGGGAAAACCATGGTAGCAGAGAAGTCCTTGATTTGGAAATGCTACAACAGAAACCTTCTGAGATAAGGCTTCTGCACTGTAGTACTGTAAGCCTTTCTCAATCCCAAGGCTTGTCCCTAAAGTCAAATAATATTCAGGTATAGATATGTGTTCATTTTGAAGAAAAGTACTCCTTATGGTAATCAATAATCAAAGCTGAGAGGTGCCTGACAACAAACTTTCTAAAATATTGTAAATACAATAAGAGTGCATGCACAAAACACTACTTATAAACAGCACTGTTAATTACCTGCTTTGATTTATATAACACCACTTAAATAAGACTTATGGCTGCATTATAGCTAAATGTATTAGAAATAATTAAAGAAAAAAAAGCAACTGCTCATTTACACGTATTATTATTATTATTTATTTTATTTGTTGAATGAGTTAAAAACACAGAACATTGTCAGTAGCTTGGCAATATTGATGCCCTTCCTAAAGTCACTGTTGCAGTATTACTAACAAGTGGGATGTCCTGCCAAAGATAGCCATATATCTGGTCAGGATACTAAAGCCTAGATGTCTTCTTGTTGCACCATACATCTAACGTGTCTAAAGTGCACCAAGATTAGGTAGTTTATAAGGGATATATGGGTGCAAAGTACCTCAGACTTTTATCACCACCAGCCCAAACACTGAACCTGCATTTATGCCAGCCTGTTAAATGTACAACCATTGCCTTGGGCAGATAAGTATCCCCATTGGGAAAACATTATTATTTGATAAAATTAACCTTTGTTATGTCAACTAATAAGGAAACGTGATTGGGGGAAGCACATACCTTATATGAATAGCCACACTAATTTTTTTTTTTTCCTAGAAACTAATCACAGTTCTATAAATTGCTCTTTTTGCCAATCCTTCATCCTAAGAATCTCAGGAGCCACTTGCCTTACCTTAAGATTTACTTGGAAAATCAAACACTTAAAGAGCTTATGAATGTCAAAATGGAAGCCGACATTTCCTGTTCAGATGTCTCATATGAACCAAAAAGATACTTAAAAAGACCAATTAAGATACTTTGGCTGTCAGATAAGACCTGTATGTCTCTGCTGTGTCTCTTGATGAGTCTTTAGACCATCCAGATGTTTTGGCTGCTCCCTCTGTTGTAACCATGCTGGATGCTAATATGGTACAGCACCTTTGCATGTCCACTCTGACCAATTAGATGGCTTCTAGGGAACCAGCACTGATTATTTCTGAGGGACCTGATGGCATTCCTCAGTTTTTTGTCTAAGAGGAGGTACTGGATTCCCTCATCAAGGTGCATCAGGGGTCTAAGCCACCTTGTAATATGCAAGCTCATCTTCCAGCTAAGAAAAACAGAAGACTTAAGCATGCCTCTCTTTCCCCCTGGCCATCAGGGATTCTCACAAGGAGTGGTTTGAATTTTTTATGAGCTGTATAAGGCTTTGGTGTCTCTGAATCCCCCACAATGCTTTATTTATGCCCCCTCCTTCCACTGCTTCTCCTTCTGAATAGGTGGAGGGATTTTTCTTCAGAGGAAGAAGATTCAGATTTGGATGGGGATTCCTTGGCTTACTCTTCCCAGATTCCTTTTCTTGTTGGATATGAGTCTGAGGAAAAGGATATATTTCCTGATTCTCCTTTGGAGAGCTTTCCTTTGTGGATACAGTCTTTCAGATGATGCTTTTTCAATGGGAGGGCAAGCCGATATCAGCTATACAGAAAGGATATTATGACTTGAGGTACATGAGGGTCCCAAAACATTCTGCTATCCCTCTGGTACTTTAGGATTTGTATGACACATTTGCCATGGCTTCAATGAACCCTGAGACCTAATCTCCAGCCCCCAAGAAGCCTGGTAGGTTATATAAAGTACCAGTCACCCTTAAGTATTTTGTGTAAGTATTGTTAATCTAACCCTGTTTTCATTTCTCTGAAATCTGATAAACCTACTAAACTGTTACCTTATTTCAATGCCCTTCATAATGATAAAAGTAGTAGGGCTATTGACAGGTATGGTAAAAAAGATTAATACCTCTTCTATTCTGTCCATTTGTGCTCTTAATTTTCAAATACATATGATCAGATACCTATTATCCCTGTTTCAGGGACCTGGGTAAACTTTGTCCGATATGCCAGATTTCGATAACATCTCTTCTGATGATTCTTTGCTCAGTGCTGCTTCTCAGGTTGCAAAGCATTTTGTTAGGTGCAGCTGTAATGCAGCTGATTCCTCCTCCAAAGCAGCTGCTATTGGTTCTGTTTTGAGGAAGTCCTCTTGGCTTAGACTCCATCTTATTTTCTGGAGGACATGAAATCTAAATTTGTGGACAATCTGGATAGAGATATTCTCTTTGGCTTTGCTACTCAGTTTTAAGAGCATTCAGGAGAGAGATGAGATAATGCAGGATTTTATCTTTCTCTCTTCTGTCTCTACATTTAAAAGAAACTACCTCTCCAAGACTGATGCATACTTTCATACAGAACAAAAGGCCCCTTCTCTTTGGTCCTGTTGCTGTAGACATTTTTAATATTATTCAAGAAAAAGGCAAGATAATGCATAGGTTCATAGGTTCATAGGTAGGTACTAGGCTATCGGCCCAAGGGCCTATGCAAGCCTAGCCAACAAGGTTCCATGGCTTACGCCTCCCAAGAAAGTTATTTTCCTGTGCCACTGATGAGCAGAGACACAGAAGTGATCCCTGGGGTGTATTTCCTATTTCGCATCCACTCATCAAGATTTTTCTTGAAGAGTGCTAATGAAGAACTTTACTTGACATAGATGGGTAGTCTGTTCCAGAGTATGGGAAGTCTCTGGGATAGGAATCTATCCCTCCAGCATGTCCTGTTTATTGTGGTGACAAGGTTTAGGTCCCTAGAGCATGTAGCTTGGAGGGATTGGGATTTCTTTAGGTGTAGCATGTCCAACAGCTCTGGGTTTGACATAGCCTTATATGTTAGGCAGAGATCACCTCTGAGTAGGCGATATGCAACGGAATAAAGCTGGAGTTTTTTGAGGCGGTCAGTGTAGGGCATTTGTTTGAGTCCAGTAATCCTCTTTGTGAGGTACTTCTGTGGCCTTTCCAGCTGCTGCAGATGTCTTGTGAGGTACATTCCAAAAGGGGCGTTGTACTCTATAATGGGTCTAATGAGTGATGAGTAGAGGGTAATGATGACCTCTTTTTTCCTGGACGAGAACCCTTTTATGATGAGGTGTGCCATAAAAGGGTTCTCCCTTGCAGGATTTTAAACATATTTTTCTCTCTCTTCTATCCCTAAATTTTAACAAAACTACCTTTACAAGACTGATCCATACTTTCATACAGAACAAAAGATCCCACAAAGGCAAAATGATATTCATAAAGAGATCCCAAGACAAACATAAGCAGGAATGTATGGAGTCTAAATCATAATTTCCTGACAAACTATCTCCTTGCGAATATCTGCCTCCACCCTCATCCTCATCTTGGTCTTCCCTCAGTCCCTCTTTCAAAAAAACTTTCTCTGTTTCTTCCAGTCTGGTAATAAATCAACAGAGTCTATTTGGGCTCTTTCTAGCATTCAAATTTGTTATAAGATGTTGTAGCTTTCTCTTCAACACTGATCAGGCAGCCCTTTTGTTCCATCAAGCCAACTCCATTTAATCCTGCCAATTTTTAAAGAGCTATTTATCCAAGGTATTATAAAATTGGTTCCTCCTCAGCAAAAGGGAAATGGATTTTATGCAAGGCTTTTTCTGGTCTCCAGGAAAGAGGGAAAATGGAGACTCATTCTGTATTTGTCCCTTCTTTCTGAGGGTCTCAGAATTGAAAATGCTTTCACCACGGTCTTTATTTTCTATTATTCTGCCTCAAGCTTTTTTAGCAACCTTGGACATAAAGGACACATATCTTCATATTCAGCATGTTGCCACTGTATTTACTGCACACATGACAAGAGTTTCCCTCTCAGCATGCACTATTATGGCCAACATACATATGGCACTGTCATACCAGCTAACTCTGGAGATTGTCTGCTTCACCAATATGTGAAAATAGGCTTCAGGTGTTCTTAGTGAGTATGTGGCATGTTCAGTAATATGCCATGAATAGTTAATGAAGTTCATTGATATGGAATGTTTATGATTACCTTTACCTGCTCCACGTTTCCCCTACATTTCTGGTGTCAGCATAGCACTGGGTAGAGCTGGGAATACTATTTCTGCTTGTATTATATCATACCAGGGGGTGTATGGAATTTACTAATGCATTAGCATTGCAGAATGTTGGAGACCTTCCACCACTATGCCACACCAAAATTTTGGGAATTTGGCCCTGTATTATACCACAGCCTACTATTCCTAGTGCATGTCTCTGTCTTCATTTTTCCACTTCATTTGATGATTTTTTATGGGCAGTAAGAAATACAGACATGGCATTATGTCAGTATAGAAATTAGGTCAAATTTCTAGAAGATCAGTAAACTGCAAGCTTGATGTTCAAACTTATGAGCAACAGCCCAATGAATGTCAAGCATACTGGCTGCCTTTAAAACCAATCTAGAAGACTGGATGGGTAACTAAAGGAAATTCAGCTCTGGTGTACATAGTATGTTATTCTTTAACTGGGATAGCCTGAATCATTACTAGCATATTGGGTTTAGCTCTAGGTTT
The DNA here is from genome assembly GCF_019279795.1 of Protopterus annectens. Lineage (NCBI taxonomy): Eukaryota > Metazoa > Chordata > Ceratodontiformes > Protopteridae > Protopterus > Protopterus annectens. The sequence continues at coordinate 1,523,151,739 of NC_056744.1, forward strand.
CTCAATGGTCCTCTGGACCAAACCCTAAGTGGTTAATTCCCAAGTGCAAGTCAGTTAGCCAGATCAATGTTTCAGGTCATCCTCAAACTCTTACTGATTTTTTTTTTATTTAACAAACAAAATAAAAATAACCATCATACCTATATACAACAAGTTTTCTTTATATGTTTTTGAGTTTGTAGGTGACAGTTTTCATAAACTGGACTTGGAGAGCAGGGAAAACAATCAACCTGAAAATATAAGCACAATTTTAGAACAAATGCTTGTACATAAATAAATAAATAAATAAATAAATAAATAAATAAAGTGATGCTATGTTCATATATATCAAAGGTTACTGACAGTAGTAATCTAGTCAAGGCCAAAATTATAATTATATCCTTTACACATATGCAAAAATCCAAAGTGATATGAAAATAGTGCCAACAAATATTGATTAGTTGGGGGTTGGAATAATGATTAAGATCTTTACCTCATGAGCAGTAAATACAGGATTTGATTTTCACTTTTAAGGAAAATTGTCTAGGCTTAAAATGAGCCACACAGACAGCTAACCTAGTCCTTACTTAGTATTATTTTAATTAAATAAACATTATGTGTATTATTGAGATGTATTTTTGGGAACAAACCTGTCAACTTCATTGTTCAAAAATTCTGGACAAAGCTAAAAATAATGGTGGTACAAAGGCCCGAAATTACAGATAATCCCCGGGATTCATGAAGCTTGGCGCAAGGCCGGCGTTAGGCTTGCGCTGACCGTGTGGCGTGAAGATGGCGCAGTAGCGCCAAATGCATATTAATGAAGGCACGCTGCCGCCACAGCCATGTGCATAGGAAATGAGCGCGAGTGCATAAGGTGTGTCGAAGTGCCGCACGGAGGCGTGGAAATGTCAGCTGTCGGCGTGCAACCTAAAATGCTTGCATATAACAATTTGCATGCAATAGTAATCACATCTGTCAATGTCCGTGGATACTGAAACGTATTGAAAGCATGCAATACAGTTCCTGCGAACACAAAATGAAGAAGCAAACACAAATGCACAGTAGGGAATAACGGGTCCCCATCCCTCAAACAAATGACATTGAAAACCATGTGCCCGTAGTCCAACACAGTGTAGATAGTTATACCAAGTGGAAGTGAAACGCATCATGTTAGAGTGCCGCCAATAGCTACGTCCAGCCCAATGGTCTGGGTCACCAGCTGTCCCACATTGTGACGGAGAGTACACAGCTGGGCAGATGTGTCCATAACAAAACCACAATAAATGTAAATATCTAGCGACCGTATAACAGAATTATATCCCACAACACATGTAATAGTCACATACAATAGGTATGTCCATATTTAACATACCATATGTGGCAAGAAATAGAATAAGCAAGAAAACGAAACAGAAGGAGCATATAAACTGCTACAACAATAAGGCAACATGTAGGCTTAAAGGAACAGTATTATCCATAGCGTTGACGGTGGGTATGTGTTGTCCAGTACAATTGGATATGTGTCTGGAATATATCTCATCCTGGACAGAGGAAAAGGTGGCACCCTACCAATGATCAGAGCAGTCGGCCAAAATCCGCACATATACGGTCCAAGCCGTACTTGTCAGGATGTGTCACAGTTGAACGGGTATTACCTGGATGTACCAACCATGTCATGAAAGTTAAGTATGGGCGTGTACCTATGTGTGTGATGTATAGCATGTGGAAGGTGAAACATGCCAGGGTAGTCCACACAACCATACAGGTACCTGACATATGTAGTGTATGCAATGTGTTACCTTGACCGTGTCATGGGCCATCAACCAAAGCAGTGATGGATGGAGTGTCAGGAATATGTGTGTGAGGGGGATGGGTAATGGTATAATTAATCCTCAAAGGCAAGACTGTGTTGTATGCAGAATAGGTGAACTGGAGGTGTATGAGGGAGCAGAGGGTGAATCAGAAAGAAACACAAAGAACATGTATACACATCTGCAATACAACCTGACAGGCCATACTATAGAACACAATGCCACACACATATGAATATTAAAATGTGCGATACAAATGTACAGAAATGTCACCGGCACATACCCACAAATTGGTCCTGATGGAACCGGCCCATTCAAATGCAACACACCTGGATGCATAATGGAATACCTATCATCCCCTCCACAGCCCCCATACCTGAACGTCCGCCAAATCCAGCCATACTTGGCCTACTAGCTTGGCGCAGCCACATCTACACATAGTGACCACTACTCATATGTAGTAGGCAGTGTCACCCTAGGCAGTTTCAGGATTGCAAACTATGTATCCCTTGCATGTAAAACCCCCAACACATTTTCGTAAAGCCAAAAGAATGGTCGGTATTGGTCTTGTTAAATTTTTGGATATCCCTCATGGGATAAGTAACATGTGTAAACATCAGAATGGGTATCAAGACACGATGTCCATTCCTGTAGACATCTGGACACAAGTTTGAATGTGCAGTAGTGGTGCACGAGACTGTCCAGCCCTAGACAGTCATGCAGAACCTACTACCCAGGATCAAACACTTGCCCGTGACGCACGTGTCCCCACATGAATAATTGAGAGAATATATTGTACACATTCACATAGTGGCACTTGGAAATAGGGTGATGAAGGCACTGACATAAACAGGATACCCCCTGATCTACTGTGTGAGGGACAGTCACTGTGTGGGTAGGTATGTCCTGACCAACAATGATACAATGCCAAATGTCCTGTGATTGTAAGAAATAACTATGTACCATACTGCATGTAACAGTTGCCTAAAGCAGTCATGTCAGGATAGAAAATACGTAATTCGTACAAGAAACAGACTAACAACTAAAGTGCTAAAGGTATAGGCTCTCAGCTAGGAAAATAATGAATGTTCTAAACCTGCACTGACCGTGGGTATGTGTTGGCCTAAACAATCTGGTGTCCCCAGAATATATCCCAACCTGTACATATGACAATGTGTCAACCCTACCAATGGTCAGAGCATTCGCACAATAACTGGCCAGCCTCTTAATCACTCACAAAGCCAGTGACCTTTGGAGGAAAGGTGTTGAATGAGAATGACTAATTACAACAATTAAGAGTAATAGATGCATTTAACTGCAGAAAATAAGTAGTAATACTAATCTGTCAACACGTTCCAAGTTAATAGTACTAATATGATAGAAGTGTCCGTGATTGTCCCTGAGTTGTCATAGCCTTGTCACTGTCACTGTAGAAACTAGTCCCTGAGTATCACAGAAGTCTGTACACATATGTACACCAACCAACTGTCACAGTTGTTGACAGGACTATTGCATACCTGTAGTGAATTTATAACTGATGTCCAGAATAATATTCATTGTATACATAAATGAATAAAATAGTCAAATGTGAAGGGAAAAACATGGCCCCCCCCACCGTGTATTATGTAGTGGAACCACTCCCCGCCCTATATTATGTAGTGCCAACCTAATAATGTGGTCAGAGGTGTCCAAAGACCTATGTCTGTAAACACACGTAGAATGTTAAAATCTGGACTAACTCTGTCCATGTGCTACATCTGATATTTGAACAGCTACAGGGCAGTTCTAGTCACCTGTTGGACAAGCCTAAACAAGGACCAGCACATGAACACCCTGACAATCAAACACACGTATGTGTGAGGACTATAAGCGTAGGAGTTCTGAATATCCTTGGAGTGAGTAGACATGCAGCATGGGTCCAGAGCAGTAGGAAATAGGGAATGTCGGAAGTGTAGTACTGCGGTTTTCCCAGCAGGAGAATGGATGCCTGCTGTGTAAGTGAAGCAGTGAGGCGTATGTCAGAGTAGCTATGAACCATGGGTATACATATAAATTAGGCAGAACAACAATAGTGTAGTGGTTAGAGCATCCGCCTAACATAAAGGCATTCCCGGTTCAAGTACGACTATAGCACATATGAATTTATTGTGTAATGAATGCCTCTGTGCTGTAAAGCCAACATTTATACATGTAAAGGTGACCGCTTGTCTCGCATGGGGCCGTTAACCGGATTCCATCAATCAAAGTGGTACTTCCATAAGGAATAAGGCACATGTAATCACAAAGAAGTGGCAGTAAACATATGTAACTCACAATAAGTAGATGCAAGTGCACCTGCGCGGGTGTAAGCAGCTTGTAGCATAGCAAATGTATGTTGTCTTGTACAGCTGTAACTTTTATATATATAGATAGATAGATAGATAGATAGATAGATAGATAGATAGATAGATAGATAGATAGATGTGTGTATAGATAAATATCCACAGACATAAAAGAAATATGCAATTATATATCTATATATATATATATATATATATATATATATATATATATATATATATATATATATATATATATATATATATATATAGAATGAACACCGAAAGATGAAAGCAAACATAAGGATTGTGAAGGGAATCTAGAGCAAGTAAGGTATTATAAAGTGCTCGCAGCATATGTCAGATAAAGCTGCACAAGAGTGAGTAGAGCACCGCTATTCACACCAGAGGCAGGGTTATACCAGTGGCCATAACATCGTTGAAGTGCTATGTCAACATTATACACAGACGGAATTTAGTACATGTTGCGACCACCTACACTTGTAGCCCGCAAATTGTTCGTAATCCATAACACCAGGAAAGGCACATATGTACAAATATGAATGGATGGGGACCCTGTGAATACACGAGGCGGTACAAAATGTGTGTAGGGCCCCAACACTCTGGAGAGGGCAATGTGTAAAGGTGTGTCATGGCTGCGTTATTAAGTGGATAATGGCTGTTATGCGTGGAAACTCAACACGGGTGTGCTGGAGAAACTATGGATATGCGATTATGGACACAGGAGTGCTAGGGTATGTTGTGCTGGTTGCAATGGAGCGGCCTGTGGAGGTCAGCTAGTACATAGGTGCAATTCCCAGATAAAGTGTCATCTGCATGGAGACATGCGCGAATGGGCGTATCGTCATCGGACGTTGTGCGTCAGGGCTGGCAGCCCGGCATGAAAAACCTATCTGCCAACCATGAGCGGAACGGAGTTCTGCTGTGACAACCCCAAACCGGGAAAAGCAGAAAGACACAACTACATGCAGACATCAATATGTTGACGTACAATCTCAGTAACACAAACACTCATTCTATTAACATTAATAATATGAATGTGCACAGAAACAAACACAGTAGCAGGAATAATAGGCTGCGCATACGAGTAATAGGTCGAATGACACTGTATCACATCACACTTATCAGCGGCACCCCAGACATGAAAAACGTGCGACATCTGTCCGCTGTATAACATGCAGTATACTGATCACAAGTTCACTGGAGTGAAGTGTCGGTGTCATAATGACTAAGGCAATAGTATGCTGTTGAAGCAGAGATAAAACCCAATACGATGTGTAAGTGTCTATGTCCGGGAAATGTATAGGTTAACGGACACACTGATGTATATATAGATAAAAATGTGTGTGTATATATATATATATATATATATATATATATATATATATATATATATATATATATATATATATATATATATCTATATATCTATACATACACACACACAAAGATATAATACATATATAGATAGATATATATATATATATACACATACAACAGGTATTGATATATACACATACACACAAAACAAATATATATGTCATTGTAGATATACACATGTACATAACTAGGTTACTTTACAGCAATTAGGGGTAACATATTTACAGACCGGGCATATGTGACTGGGAGGTCCAATAAATAAACATTGTACCCCCCACACCACCCAGCTAGGCCGGTCAGACATACAGACAGGCAATAAAGATAAATACACTGCTGCTGTCCAAAACACCGGCAGGAAAGTACCAGTGGGAGAGATCTGCAAGGTCTACACTTTAAACCTGGATAATGGTGTCCCTTGCGGGACCCCAAAAATTCACTGTATGTGTGAGCCCGTTGTTATCGATGTGAGCAGGATGTAGGTGTACATGGAACAATAGGTTGTGCAAGTGTGATAATACATGGGTTGACAAAACGTACGACATGTGGCCCGAGATGGGGAGAGTGGGCAATGTGTAGGGGTGTGCTCATATTCCAGCTGCGCTCACAGTAAGTATTTGTCATAAGTGCTGTAGAGGGGTGTCAGGTAGGTGAACCATGGGTATGCAATAATGGGCTTAAGTGTGCAGGTGCTGGTTGGCAGAGATGTAGTAGGCCTGCCCAGTGGAAGTCATTAATATTCCTATGTGGGCATAGCAGACGCCTATACCTCCCAAACCTGAAGAGAACATCTACCGGATAGTCTGTAAACCATCGGGGAATAAATAGGGACCAAATCAGTGCTGTGTACCCTATTAGCATGGACGTCCATAGTTATGAATCAGAATGTAACAAAGTCCAACTAAACACTTCCAGAACTAGTGATATTAGGTGGACAGGTGGCGGAATACAGGTAATGACAGATGACAACATGCATGAGTCATAAACAGCATGTACCTTGACAAACGTAAATGAATACATATGCTCAGTGACTGTCAATGTGTCTGGTTAATAGAACCAATCATCTAAATGTGTCCCACAGGGTGTTATGCAGTGTTGCTGATACAGTGTTCATTCTCCCCCATTGGTATGTGAGGTCTGCTAGTGACAGAAAGTGCATAATTTGCTGACTACCTTAGGTAGATGATAGCATAATAGATGAGGTTTACCACCCGTACGCCTTTGAGGGACACACCCGTCTGGGCAGTTGTGTCCTGCAAAATTAATGTTATGGCACATGGCCTGTAAGTTCGGGAAAGGAGGCCATATATTGTGTGTAGTGGTGTCAGAAATTAATTTGTTGTATTAGAAACAGCTACATGTAATAGGAAACAGTATTAGCAATTATAATGCTACAAGAATAATCTTAACGTATGCAAACCGTTGAAGTAGTCAGTTTACTACTGGCTGTGGGTATGTGTTGCCTTGACACATGTAATAGCTCTACATACAGGATCTATAGGGCTTCCACCATTCTGAATGGCCAAAGTGGGACCTGCTCTGTAGAAATGTCAGACATACTAGGGCAGAACATACCTACAGCTATGCATAGTACAGAAATATACATATCAGCACAAATCAAAGCGTAGTCTAGCAGCAGTAAAGTTGCTTATGCTACTACATATAACATATCGACGTGTCAGGTATATAAGACCTGTAACAAGCAACCACTACAGACATGTAGAATATGATAATGCCCCCTAATTAGGACAGTTGCAATGGCTAGAGTATTGTCACATGGCATATGCCTAATGAGGGACTGTCCCACGCAAAGTGGGAAAGGTGTTACTCCTACAGTCTCCCGTCATACAATCTGAAAGGTGGAAAACGTACAGTAGGTATGCGGTAGCATGACTCGGCGGACAGCTGCATTAACAAAATAACATTCACATGTCAGCATTGCAGAGTATCAGTTCCCATGTATCAGGCAGATGGGAGCAGATCGTATGAGGAACATGCATATAATATGATTACGTTACTGGACAGGCCGCCAAGTCCGTACAGTCGAATGCCTGCTATCGCCAAATGGTTAGACATACCCGATACTGTAGACATGTAGTCCAATGTAATACGCATCACAAGGGATCGCACACACCCAGCGTGAGTGACAAATGTAAGCACAAATGTCGGTGAGCGAGCGGCTGTAAGCGTGCTTGTCTACCAGTATGCCAGTAGTGCACTGTCAAAGAAATGTGGAGTCTAAACGGGTATAAGGTGCTGTAACCAGAGGTCAGCAGTGCTTAACACTGTGCAAACCCACGCACAACTGCTCCCACCTGCTGGAATGTGCCTTACCCGGTCCGTATCCAAAGGCGTGGGTCTGTCCGCAATCAAAGAACCGTCCTATTCACATGTTGGTAGCAGAACCCTGCGCACATAGCTCATGTGAATTAACAATAGACCATGGCATATGTACAGACAATAGACCACACACACACCATACAGCACAGTCATCCAACAGTATAGCAATGTACTGGCAGATATGTCCGGACCACTAGTGTATGCATGTCTGGCCATCCTGTGTTTCAGTGTGTGAGCATGCCCAATATGACTGTTACACATGTTGCCGACTGACATTACTGTCATACCATCATGTGTGTGAGCATGCCAAGTATGGGCAACTGTATCGCATGTGTCACATGTCCTGATAGTCAGTACTGTGTTGCCGACCCCTCCGTTCTACACAGACAGGTGTCATGCTCTGTCTGCAGGGTAGCTAATGGTCATTTGGCATTGACAGTTGCTACATGTTTACATAGCGTGGGGGGACATCCAACTGCATCCACAGTCCTACACAGCACCGTGGGTGGTGCACATGACTCTCACATGTGTAGGTTGGATGGGGGCACAGCTGACAGTTGGATACATCTGCTGCTACTGTACTGGTATGCCAGGTACTCCATGTCAGTGTGTGGACCTACCTAAATTGCTGGTTGGAGAGATACCAGTGTACGTCAGATCCATGCTTTAAATACCAGCATAGTGGTGTTGGACGTCCTAGCTTTCACAACCTACATCAAACTGCCTGGCCTGCTGTAGTTTATGTGTGTTTTTGGGGGTTGGGGTCATTCATTGGGCAGATCCATAAGCCACTGTATATCATTTGTCTGTATTGGTCCACACCTGTCCAGCTGCATGGAACGTGTGTGGGCTGTACGGACACACATGATGTTCAGCCCATAATCTGCAGTGGGTTAGGACACCCTGTGTACTACTGGCTACCATTGTGATCCCCGTATGTGCTACAGATGTCATGGTGCCACTATGGATGTGTACTGACTGCTGCCCTAACATTCGGCCACCAAAGTCTCTTGTATGCTCACATACATACTATAGCAATGGGTAAATGCACATTCTAATACAACTGCTAATTGTTAGGTCGATAGATGTACCCTGGGGGTGTTCTGGACCTGAGAACGGTGCTGGAGGGCTGCCTATGTCGGATGCACACAGTGCACCTCCTATACATGGCCGAGCACAGATAGTGTCATGTTTGGCATCCATTGTACTGTGTGCAGGTCAGAGAGGGGAAATCTGTGGGTACTTACTGTGTCAGTGCATATGCCTTGTGTTGCCTCTTTGCCAAGGGCAGGTCATACTGTGCATGGCCTTTCACTGACTGGGCCCTGCTCAGGTAGTTCCTTCGCCAAGTCACATTGTGCCTGTACAGGCCTTGGCAGTGGTGTTGGGCTGTGTGGCCCTGCACCATGCTGTTCCTGCTGCAACTGTTACTGCAGGATCAGATTGTGTAGCATAGCAGATACCATAACAAACTGTGTGCATGTAGCTAGTGAATACTGCAGGGCTCCACTGGATGTGTCCGGATACCAGAACCATGACCTGAGCATCCCAAACACATGCTCAATTATATGTCTTGCCTGTGCATCTGCCTCATTATTATGGTATGAGTGTTCAGGTGTGTGTGCATTGCTGATGGGTGTCATCAGCCACGACACCAGTGGTTACCCAACATCCCCCACTAGGAGACTGTAGGGGATGTCCATATTGGCAAAGGTGTGGTACAGCTGTGTCAGAAGCCATATATCAGAATCATCATAGCTTCCAGAGCAGACAGCACACACATTCAATCTAATGCCCTGGCCATCGCATATGGCCTAGCTGTTGGAGGGTATGCCCCTGCAGTGAATGTAAGCCCTACCCCGCTCACCGGGTGGTGCTTTGATGTGTATGTGTGTGGAGAATATAGCACCCAGTACCCCATGGTATTCATCCATTTGGTTGAAGAGATGCATATTGCTGGTCTACTAATCACATGTGTTGAGGACATGTACGTGCTCACTAGCATGTGTTGACATGGCATCTGTGAACTGCTGCAATACTCTGGATGCAGATGCCTGTGAGATCCCCATGATATCCCCAGTTGTGCTGTGTGAGGTACCTGTGTCTAGTATACCTAGGCCAACACATACCGTGGTATCCACTGTGATGGGTTTCCCTCGGCCTGCTTGATGTGTCAGGTGTGGCAGGCACAGGTCAACAAGACACTGTAGAAGGTCTCTGTCCACCCCATAGTGCTCCACCATACCCAGCTCATGTAGCCCCTGGTAGGTCACCCTGGGTCTATAAAGTCTTATGTCACCCCAGTAAGGGTTGTTCAGCAGCATACACATCCTCACTGCCCTCATCCTCCTGCACATGTTAGTCTATGTTGCCTGCTGCAGCCCTTCTCATTTGGTTGGACTGTGTTGTGAAATGTCCCCGCAGGTATACACCGGTGGTGTAGAGAGTGGAAGAAACCTGTGTGTATGCTGCTTGCTCACATTACCGTACTGTTCAGGTGCGGGCTGGCCATGTCATCTGCTGATTGTGCTGGTCATCATCTGTTTGTGCAGCCTGCACACCCTGACTATCGCACTATTGCTTTTGTCCCTCCCAATGTCATCAGGCAGGTATAGACACACCCCTAGCTTAGGCGTGCTAAGGCAGGAGCACTCCCGAGGCACAGTTCTGCAATGTATGTACAGTATGCTTGACCCCCCTCCCATGCTGTCAACTATATTCGAGCCCTGCACCCGGCTAACTACACACATACACTCCAGGGATCTGCATCACACCCTGGGGATAAATGGGATACACTATTGTCAACCTCATCTGCATAGTATAGTCTTCTAATGAATAGTTATATGACCCATACCAAACCTCCAAATTAATAACCACTGCTTAGTGTCGCTCAGATCTGTACACAACTGGTAACAGGTGCCTTACTATCACCATATTCGATGTCCCATGGTCTTCCCAGCAACAAAATAACCGGTGTCTACACGACTACAACCCAGGACCCTGCACACAACAGATGATGTGCATTACCACTACACCATGGCAGATATACATACATCCGAGGTTATCACGTACAGTCATCCAGCAGAAACATTCAATAGTGCTGATGTCCCCAGACATATATGTTTATATCTATGTCTATCTCTCTATATCTACATATATCATATATATTATATGTATACATATATATATATATATATATATATATATATATATATATATATATATATACATACACACATATACATATACACACATGTAGATATTGCATTTATATCACAACAGTGGACCACATGACAGCAAAGCATTAGACAGAAATGAAAAGGAAACTACATGTGCCACCTGCATCATGTAGTGTTGTTACTATCAAGGCATGTGTGTTTTGTTGCGTCACATGGGGTCAGACTGTATTAAGGGTAAGAGTAGGGCTGCTGACATTTACTCACCAGACCTATTGGAGAATGTATGTGTTGACAACCCAGTGTCTTGGAAGACTATGTGGGCTGTGGACACTATATAGGTCAGCAACAAAACACACTGAACACAACCCACAGCTAGCCACCCATAGATACCAACACATAGGGTATAACTGCCAGACACATACACCTGCCATGCCTTGGAATCGAGCACCTACCTATCTATTTTACCACACTACAGCATTACGCAGTAACTGAACACGCTACCGAGTTTCAGCATCACTGCACTACCAGAGGCATACTTCTGGGTGGGTGACATCATCAGCAAAGGCAAAGACGCCGATAGGGAGCTGTCTAAAAACATTATTCTGTTCCCAGGCAGCTGGAAACACACATACACACACACTTGGCAGGGCTGGGATTTGAACATACACCTAATTACCTTATCACATTACAGCATTACGCAGTTACAGAATGCGCTACCGAGATTACTGGAACACAGTACTCCCAGATGCATACTTCTAGGTGGATGACATCACCAGCAAAGGCAAAGACGCCATTAGGGAATGTATGGAGAGTGAGCAGTCTAAAAGCATTACTCTGTCCCCAGGCAGCTGTAAACACACAGACACACACACACATTTGGTAGGGCTGGGAGACAAACATACACCTAATTACCTTATCACACTACAGCATTTTGCAGTTACAGAACGCGCTACCGGGATTACTGGAACACAGTACTCCCAGAGGCATACTTCTAGGTGGATGACATCATCAGCAAAGGCAAAGACGCCGTTAGGGAATGTATGGAGAGTGAGCAATCTAAAAGCATTACTCTATCCCCAGACAGCACAACTGCCAAAGATAGCATTGGTACACATAATGCGGCCAATACTGCTGCATGTCTGTCAGACGTATCATCATATAGCAGGTGTATGATTCACAGTACTGCCATGTGTGTTTGCTTGTGTGACCATATATGCCACGTATGGTGGGGAATACATCCCAATTGTTACACACCCCTGTACACTGTTGTAGAGATCTGTACATACTGCAGTGTAGAAAGCAAGACATAGGCAGGGGCAGTGTGTGTATCACACAAGTCAGCTATCTGTATGTGAATGACATTTGTGGACTCTACAGTGTGTGTGTGTGTGTGTGTGTGTGTGTGTGTGTGTGTGTGTGTGTGTATGTATGTATGGCTGTCTGGTGCATGGAGTGAGGGTGTATGCTACCATACAGAACAGACAGGATCCCTAACCCCTCATGGTGATGCAGTCTACTACCCTGTTGATGCCATCGGTCTCAGCCTTACTGGCTACCTGTACATGTTCATTCTCTGTGTCATGTCATGTGGGTGCACAGTACTGTGAAGGTGATTACCACATAGGCAGGGGTCCTCACCTCAACACTATCAAGTGTGCATTATAGTGTTGTTGACCCCATGAGTGTGGGCATGTTACTGTGTGTTTCTGTGTATGTCTGTGCATGTTCTCATCCTATAATGTGACAGTGTATTACTGCTACACAGTGAGGCCTCATGCTATCAACTGGCCTCTAAACTTGACATCAGCCAGACCACTGTGTAAACCCCCCGCACCATGTCACTGTACCTGTGATGTGACCCGGTATGAATGTCACGTCTCTAGACACTGTAGTCTATTAAACAGCTCAAATGCTTCTGGATCAGTAGATGTGTGGACATCTGTGGAATGGTAGCCTTTCTAACAGTGAGGGTGAGGCTATGTATAGCATGCTGGTATTGCCATACATGCCTGTGAGTACTTCACATTTACACATGGGAAACTGCAAACACTGCTACTTATTGGCACATGCAATTAGACTTTAATGAGGGAAGCAGGGCATCATTACCAACATGCTGTTACTGTTGTTACCAAGACACATGCTGTGAACATACAACAATGCACTCTAACTGCAAACACTGTAATGTTATGGCACATGCAATTAGACCTTAAGGAGGGAAGCAGGGCATAATTACCAACATGCTGTTACTGTTGTTACCAAGACACATACTGTGAACATATAACAATGCATTCTAAACCTGTACTATATGGTATGTCTGGTGCTTGTCAACAGTACACAACACATGTAATATACACTTATCTCACTATTCTGTTCAACCTGTGCATCAGACCATATGAGCATGTCCCTGCACCGATGGTGTGGATGACAGGGATGTGGCACAGACATCATCATATGCACAGGGTGATAATGTTTGCCAGGGGCATAGGCTGCACCAGTGGATGACATCATGTGTGTGGGTTAAGGCTGGTGATCTGATTGGACATGTGTGGTTGTTATGCATGTGGGTGTTGTGGTGCCCTACAGATGTTCTTGCTGTGTGCGTGTATGTGTGCACACAGTTCTGCCATGTGTCCGGCCTACACAGGGATATTATTGACAGCTCCAGATTGTACAGGCCAGGATGTACAGCTCACTGTGTCCGGCCACGGCCACATGACCTGTGCCTGCCAGGGGTTGCACGGGCACTACCAGGCAGAGGTACAGATTGGCTACTGTCCGATGACACATGTCCACTGGAATTGTGTCCCCGCTGGAAACGTCCAGGGCCAAGTCCACATGGCCTGCTGTATTCTGGTGTGGACAGCACAGCACCAGCTGCACTGCTACTGCTACTGGCACTGTGGGAGTGGGCATGTGAGGTAGCTTGTTCACATTGACCTGCACCAGGTGGTGTAGCTGGCCTATGTCCACGTGGCCTATGCCTCACTCCTACCAGATGTTTCAGCACAGACAGCTCATGCTCGCGGATTGCCATGCCATGGTCAAGGATTACAACCATGTCACCCAATCGCCTGTCCAGAATGTCAGCAATCTGCTGTTGAGCATTTGCCAATGCCTGGATGTTGTCATTTAAAGAACAGATAGCAGCCTTCTGAAGCCTCTGCCCTTCTCTGTTCTGCCATTCAGCACATGCCTGTGCCAACATTATAGTCTGAAACATGCGTCTGGTGACACCAGCTGCTGCACTCTGTCCTGCAGGTGCATGTCTGTCAGAGGTCCTCCTATGAGCAGCACTGGCCACATGCCTATGTGGCACATCTGTAGTCATTACACTGACACTATGGTGTGAAGACACACCTTCTGTAGCCACCACACGTTCCTGTTCCAAGCTAACACACGCTGACTGTCCTTCCTCTATGGCCACTGGTGATGGAGTATGTGTTGGCATGAGAACTGTGGAAGGAAGAGGGGGACATAGCTGGGATGGCAACCTTTGGCACAGATTCAGCCCCTGACAACCCTGCCTGTACCTCATGCATATGTTCATCACTGCTAGAGTCTGTGGGGACACTAACATCAGATGGACCACAGGAGGGTAACGCACCTACATCACCTGTGAATGCAAAGAAAGACTCTACATTACAATAGACACACAGACAGACAGAGATACAGACATACAGAGACACAGACACACAGACAGACAGACACACAGACAGACAGACACACCGAGACACAGAGACACACAGACAGAGACTTGACACACAGATACACAAAGACAGACACAGACACACAGAGACAGACACAGACACACAGAGACAGACACAGACACACAGACACAGACCATGCATGTGATTTGACAGACGGCATGCAGCATGCATGTGATACAGCAGACGGCATGCAGCTCAGACATTAATAGTGGTAGTTAGCATACATCCCTGGGTTGCACACGACAGCAAGCTGGTGACATATCAGAAGCCATACAGTTCACACAATCATGGTAGAAAGCATGCATCCCTGTGATACACCATGTGGACCAGCACAGGTTAACAGTACACATGGCTGATGTGACCTTGACATTAACATGTAGTATGACATGTAATCTGCTGATGTGTGCATTGACATGCATACATGTCTGACACAATGGTGTCCTGACACATGTACAGCTGTGTAATGGGTATCACATTGCAGTGTTGTCTTATGCCCTACAGATATAATGCACTTTTAGCAGATGTGCATGAGCATTGAAGGGTAGTATGAGGCATCTACATTGCTATACAGTGTGAAGTACAGACACTGTGCCATTGCATGGCATCATGAGGCATCTATATTGCTATACAGTGTGGAATACACACACAGTGCATAGCCATGACTGCGTGCATACACATTACATAACTACTGTGGATTGTGACCCACGTCGCTGAGGTGTATACACACTAAACCATGCTGTGTCATGTGACAGGTCACTGGAAGATCTACGGATGACACCCCTGCACAACTACTAAAATGTCTTAGCTGCCTGGCAACCATGTCCACACATGGCAGACTTGTCAATACAAACCAAAAGGTTCCAAACCAGCAGGTGTAAAACTCAAAAGGTTTATTAGGAAATGTAAAAGTAAAGCACTTTTCGTCTCCCTTAGTAGGAAGACTTCTTCAGACAAAGGAAAAAAATCATTGAACACAATTTAAAACCCAAAAAAAGGGGTGTGTGTTACAAAATTACAAACAGCTGCCTTAATTGAACCCACTGACATACCTTCACATTTAAAGTTGTATTACATTAAAAGCATAAATAAATGTCCACTTAGTGTAGACAGGGTGTCAAACATAAAAAAATTTTTCAAAAAAGAAACATGAACTTGATAAAAGTAACCAAGAATGTCTTAGTGAAGATTCATGAACCTAATCAAGTGTAAATACTGCTTGTTTCCCTTAAAATACATTTTAGCAAACAACTTTTCATAGGGTAAAACAAAACTCATACAGACTCTTGTGATTAAAAAGAAAATAAAATGAAGTAATGCTTGCAACTAAGTATATACAAATATACTATCCATTCCTTAACAGAAAAGGTAGTAAGGAGTACACATCTCTAATGCATAATGAAGAATCAATAATAAATTAATAAATAAACAGTGCAACTCAACTAGGAGTCTGCAATAAGCGGAATTTCAAAGGCGTTTTTAATAAAAGAAATGTTATTTCTAATGTTAAATAACCAAATATGTTTATTTATGTGTTAAAAATCGAACACAGAAATTGCTTGTCATTTCAACGCCAACAGAATGCAACAACAGTATATGAAAAATAATTTTTTTAAATGTTCCTTGAGCAATGGGTAAAGCACCAAGCTGTGATTAGAACACTTTCTAAGCTTTAGTATGCACAGTTGTAGCAGCCAAAACAAGTCAAGATGCAGCTGTTTCAGAAAAAATATGGCAAGGCATTGCGTGGAAGACATGTCTAAATCAAACAAACAAACCGCCAGATTCACAAGACGGTACTTCATTCAAGAACCATGCAGGTACTAAGCATGCAAAAAAGGCGGATAGCCGAACAAATGAAAAATCAGTTCACAATTGTGCCCATGAATACGGCATATTGTTCTGCAAATGAGTTTGTACTGTGTGCGAAAAAGGTAATAAATAAAGTAGCAGAAGACAAAAGAAAGAAAGAAATGCAACACCTAAGTAAATCCACAGCTGTTGGTGTTCAATGACATTGACAATAGGTAACCATAGCACTTCAAAATACTGTGGGTCTAAACATTAAGATCTCATTGTTGCTTACGCAAAAAGGTGTATGTGTCTAGAAGTAAGCAAAAATCAAGTCAGACCACAATGCAGAACCTGACAAAAATAAAACATACAAATCCTGAATGAAACTATGCAAAATGAAAATAACAATAAAAATAAAATAAAATAAGGCATGGGTCAAAGTACAGCGAAGCCCTGCAGAGGTCAGAAAACCAATGTTTCTCAAGTTAAACATTTGTGAATTAAGGATTAAAAACCAGACTTGAGGTTTAAGTAATGATGAAAGAAGTCTTATCTTAGCAGGTTTCTTAACTTTAAAACACAAGTCAAAGAAGTAACTTTGTTCAACCCTGGTGACGTGTAAGAGTTCATTTTAAGTTGCCAAATGAGTTCCTTTTTTTCTAATAACAATTGTTGGGGTTCTCCTCTTTCATCTATAAGTACCTGGTCTATAACTTTAAAAAGGAAAGCGTGAGAAGGGTTGTTATTACAATGTCTTGCAAGGGTGTTAGTGTTGCTCTTCTTCCTAATGTGGTACGTATGTTTGTAAATTCTCTCTTTAAGTTTTCTGTCAGTCTTTCCTATATAAAAGCCAGGGCAAGCATTACTTCATTTTATTTTCTTTTTAATCACAAGATTCTGTATGAGTTTTGTTTTACCCTATGAAAAGCTGTTTGCTAAAATGTATTTTAAGGGAAACAAACAGTATTTACACTTGATTAGGTTCATGAATCTTCACTAAGACATTCTTGGTTACTTTTATCAAGTTCATGTTTCTTTTTTGAAAACTTTTTTATGTTTGACACCCTGTCTACACTAAGTGGACATTTATTTGTGCTTTTAATGTAATACAACTTTAAATGTGAAGGTATGTCAGTGGGTTCAATTAAGGCAGCTGTTTGTAATTTTGTAACACACACCCCTTGTTTTGGGTTTTAAATTGTGTTTAATGATTTTTTTCCTTTGTCTGAAGAAGTCTTCCTACTAAGGGAGACGAAAAGCACTTTACTTTTACATTTCCTAATAAACCTTTGGAGTTTTACACCTGCTGGTTCGGAACCCTTTGGTTTGTTTTTTGACAGTTTGTTTTTCTCCAGTTCTAGACTTGTCAATACACCATGTCCCACATGACATTTATGTACCACACACAAGAGTTGCACGGCTGACAGTGATGCCCAACAGCAGCAAGGGAAATGTACAGTATCTGTGGCATGATGTGGTGTCTATGTCTGTGGAAGCTGTACAGGTGACTACTGTCATGCTATGACACAGTCATGATGTTCAACACATCTTATATGGTCAAATTAAGTGACACCTCCACAAGCTGTGCACAGGCTTTTAGGATGTCCAGTGTTCCACATCAACTATATAACCATTCAACAAAGGCTATAGTTGGACCATGTGTGGACAATGTGCAACAGGGTGTATACACATCCCATCTACTATGTGTTGCTACATGTCTCTGGCCATCCTCCATGGCCATGTGTGAACATGTGTTGGCCAAATGTTTGTGATGTCCATCTATCTCACATGTCTGTGTTGTCCCATATGACATACACCCATAGATGTCAGATACGTCACTGTCCATAGGGTTATGCAGACAAAGGGTTGTATGTTTGGTACGTGGGGTATGTATTCTGGGATAGTGAGACAATATTGCAGCCGGAACACTACATGTCTGGAACATGTCAGATGGCACATCACAATGTGTGCACCCATTGCAGGGGCATATTCCACAATGGTGAATCCTGTGGGCTGCCCATATCCCAGCTCACTGTGTGGTACTGTTTGCGTACCACACATGTGTTGTTCCAATGTATAGTACATATTCCTACATTGAACAACACCTCCACCATTGTATGCACAGCTGTCCACACATCTAGCAATGACAGATACTGTGGTTTCATGTCGATGTTTCATTTAGTTTGTATATATTTCACATGGGTAGCCAGTGTGATTGATGACAGATGCGACCTGTATATAGTGACTGGACCATACATTATGTGTACATGTGTTAACTGGCCACATGGCGAATAGATCTATGCATTAACATGCCTGATACTGATAACTGTCTCTCCTGCAATGGACTGATGTCTGTGTGGCACACCAGAGGTACCTGTATAGGGATGACACAGCAGTTTGAACATTATCCATGACTGTATGACAGCTACAGGGTGCACTGTGCATGTTAACACATTCGCCTGTACAATAGCATATAGTATGCACATGTGTGCATACACAGGATAGCATACTATAGTATGCGGCATGTGTGTAAACATACCTTGCATATGATGTTACATTACATATTCTACAGTGACACATGCAACTAAATGGGATATAATAGTTATATTTGCAGTAGTGACTTACCAGGCAACTCCAGGCTCGGTGGTTGGGAGACACCCACCTCCACGATTGCAACTAGTGTTTGTGGATGCTGTTCTGAGGGTGTCCCCAGGGTGGCCAGTAGCTCCTCAGTTGGTGTGAGTGGGGGCTGGGTTGGTGGCCCACCACCTGTTCTACCTTGTTCCCTGGCGATTGCATTGGCACGTTGTTTCACATGTTGTATCAGGTCCATACAGTGTCTGCGCACCTGCTGGTTGGTGCGGTTATGGCCACCCACATCATTAACCCTCCTGCGAAGTTCCAGCCACAGGTCGTCACACTGCTGGGCATGCTGTGGCACATGGCTGAACAACACCTCATAGTTATCATGGAGGTACGGTATGAGGGCATCATCCTCCAGGCGGCTATACACTGGCAGGCATGAATGAGGCATTATCTGGAAGACATAATGATGGAGACAGGTCACAGTATCACAGAGATGTACAGAGATACAGCTGCACATACATTTGTATTAAATCTAGTACATATGAACAGTTATCTTTGCAAATCGTTATGACACTGACACGACTGACATGTTTATGTCACACACATGTAACACCCGTTATGCATTGGATATCATCACCATATATGTGTGTCACCTTATTACATTGCTCATACTCCATGTGAATGCTGTCTTGATGTGGGCATGTCTGTTTGCCTGTACTGGTGTTCTTACCTATCAGCATATGCCTGGATGTGTCCAGAGTAATGCTGTTGACCTTGATGCTGTGTATATGTCACATATCAACACATACACTGCCTTAACGGGCATGAGCAGTGACAATGCAGACATGCACACGGAAATCTTTACATGCAAGTGTTTTGCAATATACATCTACACGGCACTGTACAGCAGTTCAACATCCTGCCATGTATCGCCTGTGTTGCACATGTGATACATATGGGACAATGGCTAGCCGGACATTATTTGCAGGGATGGTTATCAACTATAGCATGTACAGGCAAGGTTTTCTAGCTGTATCCAACAGCCATTTTGCCACCGCCAGGTGCATCAGTGCTACATTACTGATCCAGACAGTTAGTGATACATCTACTATGCGGTTATCGCACCATGTATGACAGAGATGACATGTGCAGCTTTGATGGACAGGGTTGCATGGTATGGCAGGAGTATGTAACATGTATGGCACAGGGATCTGTCCAGCATGTGGCTATCCTTGTAGTAGGAAGGTGGCTGTCCATAACGTATGTCTTTCAGATCAGGATATGTACGTGTAGCATGTCCAACATCACAGTGTTGCACATGTCTTTATGCAAGGTAGCCAGCATGCTGCATAGTGGAGGTGAGGATTGTGAAGGCTGGTGTCACCCATCCATGCATGGCCAATACCCCTTAAAGGTGATATGTGATCTGATATTGGTCACCCGAGTGCTGAGTATGCCTGTCCAATGATCTCCATGCTCATGGATGGCACCCTGTCATGACATGTGTGCCTCGTATGACTACCTAATAGGCCTGGAGACGTCACCAGCTCAGGGAGGTGAACTGCACAGCACCATCCCTTACACACAGTGTCCATAATGTTGACCGCTATCTAGGTGGTAGTTAATGGGTACAGGGTTATTCACCTAGTGGTGACAATGCTATTAGCAGCTGTCAGATTGTGCACATATGTCACACACCTCACCCACAAAGCCCATTCTGTATGTTGCCCACAACACTGAGACAGCTATTGCTCCTAGGTCATGGCCATTCACATCCTTACATATGCAGATGCCTCTCATTTATCTGTGTGGTATGGGCTACAATGAGGGAGGAGTACAAAACATTAACCCTGTTTTACTGTAGCTGCCACTGGTGTGATATGCCCATGTCACTCAGACACCTTTTGTAGTGTTGCTTCTGTCAACAGGCCACTGGTAGAACACTCCTGTGACATACGAAGATACATCTAGTATACTCAGTTTAGCTGGAACACAGTATGGGTGATGATGTCCTATGACCTGTCACAGGTATGCTATGCAGTGTTAATCATCCATACTGTCATCTACATCTGTACTGCTAACATCTACGTTGATAAAGGTTCATAGACTTGCAGACCATATTCAGCAGGGTAATAGTGCAGTGCCTCCAATTATGACTGGCATCTCCACTGTTGAAGTGGGTTTATATTATCCAACACCCTATCTGTATTGCATATTCATGCTCAGCACTTGTTCAGAACATGTAAGCACTTTATGAGCTACTAATTATTATAGCACCCATTCCATCTCATTTCCTACAAGTACACTGTCTGTCCTTACATTTCCAGCTTGCTTACAGTACAACAGCTGTTGTACACACGTACCTCACATATCTTGTGAGACATGGTTGAATATACAGGCATGTCCAAGTGTCACTTACCAGTGTTATTGCCTGTCTATATGATGAATATGGCAAATATGAGGCAATAGAGGAATTGTCTCATGTACACAGTCAATGCTCACCTCCCAACATACGACACTACAGCCTGTGGGAGATGCACATATGTAGCCATGCTGGGGGTAATACTCTCTCCAACCCAGACTGAACCTGACATTCATGTGGGGACATTAAACATTTGCAACACACCCCACTCATCACATAGTCTCACTAGATCTCCACCACCAAAGGCCACACATAGTATGACTACGACATTTGCAGAACCTCTCCATACTCTCTGTGTAGGCAACAGAGGCAGCCCCAATCACCAAACACAACACCAATTACTTATAGCCCACAGACTCATGTGTGTCCATCAACTACAGCAAATAGGGTGTTATAACACACCCAACACACCAGTCATAGGTGACTCTGTAGGCGGTCACACTGATGTCCCACTCAGCAGGCTACACAAGGTGATAGTCGCTTACATCTGGCTTTCGGGTAACAGGATCCACAACATAACCTATTTACCTATGCCACACCTCACCAGGTACAATTTGACTGTCATTCTCCATGTAAGTGTGACTGCCCTGAGATGTAACTTCCTGGACTACATGTACAGGGACATGCAATAGCTCTCTAGTCTTGTAGCCCAGAAGGTATCGCCCAAGCCCTGAGAAGCATTCTGCATTCATCCAGACTGATACCACTGTACAACGACTGCATGTTTCACTTCAACAGTTGCCTATGCTTCTGCTGTCATTCCACAGGCATCCAGTATCTGTCTGCTTTGAATGACATGGTCAACGAAACACGATGGTTTGGCACAGATGACCCGCACCTGTCAGCCCTGGGATTACAGATAACATGTAAGGCTTTTGCTGCTCTTATACTGCCTATCTTGGACAGTTTCCAATAACATATTCACCACCAGAACAGGAACAAGCAAGCAAAATGTGGGGTAATGTTAGTCAGTGCTTGACATCTTCATCTATAACGCACTGAGGTGAGGCACTACCACTTCGATATCTCTGCAGTGACTGGGACCTGCCCTTAGGCTCTGGAGAGCACACCTGCACTGACAGGTTATACGCAGACCACACCTTTCAGTCATGTAACCAGGACCAAAACACCCACGGCGGAGGTGTGTCCATATTTCACAAGGATGTACACACCTCCAGGCTGGTTACTTAGCACAATGCATCAGAGGTGATCCACGTGCAACTAACTGTGGCCAGAACTGCTATACACATTGTAACTTGCTACGGATTCCACACCATACCCCACGGTTACCGGCCCTCATTTCTTGGTGTACTGGACAGTAGGGTTCAGACAGGAACTACTGATGTGAGACTGACACTACCCCACACTTAACTGGGATACCTACTCATGTACCGACACATTAGGCCAACGCTTTCTTGGATTCATAACCTCCACTCAGCTGGATCAACCCATACACCCAACTGCCAAGGCCAACAATATCCTAGAGATGGACATTACCAACATGTGACTGGTGTTCCACACCTGTAGTTATCCCCTCGTTGGTAGTTTCCAAAAGTATGCTAATCACCCTTGTTATCCACATCCCGGCACCACACCCTTCACGGAATAGATAGTACAAGATTTCTACAAGGCCTACTTCAGACGTCTTATGACAGCGGTAGTAAATGTCATGACACCTGTGCAGATGGACAATGTACTTACAAACACTGACACATACACCAGTGCACTTCATTAGCACTTACATGACTGCATGGATCATGCTATCCCAAACAGAGCCATGATGGTACCCACCAGATAACGGATGCCACTCTGGGGGTCCAGTTCCATGGACATAATGTACAACAAAGGGTGGAGGCTGTTGCAAAGTGGAGTAGAATCCCATGGGTGGGGTAGCTCACTAGTCAGCCTCAGTAGGAATCCGGGATCCTTTATCAAATCCTCCAAAGCTAGCTACATAAACATTACTGCGACACATTCCAAGGACTACCACAAAGCATTATGGAGGTATGTCAGTACTCGATGGCAATACCCACATCTGCTCTGATATATGACAGTTAGGCAGGAATATTACAGAACCGACTGATCTTGGCAACATCCTGGCAGATAGGTTCAATGCTAACTTTACACCCTCTCACTTCCTACACGGCCAAAATCTATACGGGAACAATGCAGAGTCCCTGTGGTCACAACTACGCAGTTCCAACCTGCACTCTCTATGGCCTGGAACACAGACTCCATGTGACCGTCCAACATCCCAGGCTGCGATATACACAAACCTCAGAATGACATGGCTCCCCACTTGGCCACCAGATTCACTAATAGCCTTGTATCAGACATTGTGGCCCCTGAATGGTGCACAGCAACAGTTATCACACTCCACACAGGTGGCACCACAATGAACCAGAGGGACTATTGCCCTATACGCCTGACTGGACTGTTCTGCAAGGCTATGGGGCACATCATGGAAGTCATTCACAGAGACATTGATGGGCTCCAGACCTTTGATGCCACCCAGGTTGAATTTGTTAGGGCCAGACCATGGCTCCTACACCTGGTGGACTCCTATGATACAGTTACCAGGGTAGTTGATGATGGTAAGGGGGTCCACACAGCCTACATTGTCCTCTCATTGGCTTTCAGCACCGTTCTCCATTCTGGTATTGACAACATACACATCCACCTGCACATCGACCCCTACGTCTTGAGATGTTATGCAAAGTGGCTCACGGACAGGACCCACACAGTGAGGGTAGCATACCGTAGTACCTACTGTAATTCAGTTACACTTCGCATACCCCAGTCCTCGGTCATAGGGCCCCTCATGTTCGGTATATGCTTCCCTGAGGTACAGGCTAGCACAGAGGGACTTTCCCTGAATTGGCTTCCAGACAACTGCAAACAAGGAGCCATGATTGATCCACCAGCTGATACAGACACCCTCCATAAAGGTGTCACTGTGACGGATACCTGGTGTCGATAACATGGCCTCAAGCTGCATGACACAAGGTGCATAGACATCCCCTTTGGATTGCACGAATCACCCACTGACTATCACATAGGTGGTAGTCCCCTACATACATGTGACATTATACGGGATCTTACTACACACGTATATAGCACCCACTCCTTTGATAACCATATTGCCAATGTGGCGTGGATATCCTTCTACGTGGCTACCCTTATCTGTAATGGGTTTGTAGCTGGAACAAAGGCACCCATTGTACCTCTATACTCCTGACGTATGACACACGCTCAAGGGTACAACACCCCTTCTGGGGTGTACCTTACAGAACAGCAACAGCTTTACATACCACAACATTAACACACCATGAGGATTATTGACCTCCGAAGGATGACGTATGCGGCACAACTACAGACACAACTGTACACATTTGCATACTGCATACTCAGGGGTGACCTCTGCTGAACATACAGGGCCCATGTCCACAACAATATTGATGGATATACTCCACATAAGTAACATAAGCAAAAGCCACTGAAAGCAACATGCTCATGGATATGTACATAAACGCAATGCTGAGTGGGACGTGCTTGAGGGATACATTCCTGAACTAGACACTCACCATGCTTTGGAACATGATTCCTATGTACATCAAGCAGGGACACTCACTAGCACTCTTCATGAGATACCTCGATGGGTGGATGGGAGACACACATGTACGCCAGGGATCACTGCAGTGGCTGTACTGTACACAGGTGCAGGTAACACATGGCTCTGCTGTTCACAGACACAGGACACTACCCTAGGGAGGTGCCACTGGTAAAAACACTGTAGTTGGGCTTACACATGGACTTGGCCAGACAGCATAGTACCTAACTATGAACCTGTGAAGCTATTACATGTCCTTTGTGCATAGATAATTGAGTAGCTCTTCCATTTCAATTAGCTATCATGCTGTTACAGTGTCCCATGACTGCAAGCCATATGTATCCTGTTATTGTGTATTGTACATGCCAATAGACATACCTTTTGTTTGCATGATATAACAGTTATGCTGTGTAAAATATCTGACATATCTACCTACAATACTGTACATTACACACATTTTAAACATTATCCCATAATGCAAAGCATACTTGCACAGCAGGACATCCTTAGGCATGTTATTCTCATTATATGCCCATACACATGCCTACTGTGACAGTATATAAACATATACTATCCCCTGCTATGGCACGTACTTGTTGGACAAACCCAACCACTGAAGGTGGGTGGTGTGGAATTGTTGTGTTTAAAGCCCTCATGTAGCATCCCTTGTGGTGTATGAGATGTTTACCTTGTGGCTCACAGCAGGACACACAATTTCTACAAGCGTTACTTTGCTCAACAAGACATCACTACATAATACCTTTTCCCATTTTATGCATTACATACACTTTAATTAATACAAAACAGGCTCTACATACACTAACATACTGAGTGTTCTATGTACCTTGTTAGCGTTCTGAGTCTTTGTAAATATTTCTCTTACACCTTTACTGTTTAAACGGTTCTATGGTATGAGCATACAGTTTGAATGTATGGCAAGGCATCCTTATATAAGTAGATACCTGTAACATGTGGTATCCTGCCGCCAATTGGTGTTCCTGAGTAAATTATTACATGCACATCAGCTGTGCAGCTACTCCATTCGCCAATTACGTGGCAACAGTGGGGTATAATTGGATTCTCCACTTGGGCGTTGCCCTTTTGCCCTACCTTCGGGGAGACGGCCTGTGTGTGTTTTGTTGTGAGGAATTGCAATTGCTATTTGGAGAGACATGAATATTTTGAATTCATGTCCCCTGTGGATTGTGTGTGACGGCTAGAATATGTAGTTCTACATGTGAGTGTACCTGTCATCTCAACCGTCTGATAAGGGACTATTGCAAACAAAACCTGTAACATTGCCGTCTGTTCCATTATACAACAGCTACAATTTCACATGGCGCCATTACAAATGTGTCTCTCACAAGGTATGCTAACGCTTCTGCAGATGCAATTGAGTGAGTGGATATTTGTGATGTTATTACAGTCTGTATTGCAATTGTTTCGGGTGTGGGGGAGATATAGGTGGGTGTACATAGCATATACAGGTTTGTGGGGACTGCATTTCTACATATTCCATAATTGTGTGTGGGCTCCTTCCCTAATTGAAGACCTATCATTTAGTAGACTAAAACTATGGTTGTTGCAGGCTTATACATTGAGCCATTGTTAAATGGTTCCTATATAGCATGCAAGTGAGGTTGATACTTCAATACCTCTGGAAATACATTGATATGTAAGGGAATGTTACTAAATGACAGCTGTCTCGTGTATTTCTGTCACAGATATTTGCACTCATTGCAGTTGTGTTGGTGACAGAACCTCTTTGGCATGGGTTGCCACCATTTCAAATGGCCATAGTGGGACATTTGCAGGACACACATTGGTGTTTACAGGCCGACACATACCCACGGTCAGTACACAGGCTAGAACATACTTTTATCCTAAATACATACTTATTCTTGTAGCACTTTAGCTACTTATCATGTTTCATGTAACATTTACATATTTTAGATACAGGAATAAGTATTTAATGCAACTATTACATAATATATGGGACATAATTATGGCCTACAATCTTGGACATTTGCCCTTTTTAATATTTTTTGTCAGGGCACAACTGCCCAGGGAGTGGCTGTCCCTCTTAAAGTGGGACAGGTGGTAACCATATGCCTACGGCCAGCTATGACCACACCTACCATAATGATCTACCTCTGAGTTAGCACTAACAGACACACGATGCAAACACACACACACACACACACACACACACACACACACACACACACACACACACACACACACACACACACACACACATTACAGTCCCACAGAAACACACACTGCACCCTCAACACACACTTACATAGACTACAGCAATCACAAACACAGTTGAACACAGTACCTACCTGGACCGCAGCACCGGCAGCGATAACTAAATGTCCCTTAACATCATGATAATATTACTTGCGGTTCTAGTGTTCCGGTACTGCGGTCTTTAAGCCTCGTGATTACGCATGTTGGTATGTGAAACATTCGATAGTTGGCAGTATCCTATTTATTTGTACCTCCATGGTTGTGTACATGTCGTTGACCTATCTATATATTTGCAAATATAGGTGAATCCGTATATATCGACATATATCTCTCTATCACCCTTTCTATCTTTATTTTATATATATATATATATATATATACATATATATATATATATATATATATATATATATATATATATATATATATATATACATAGAGAGAGAGAGAGAGCATGAGAGGGAGAACACACCTTTCATTGTGTACATGGCGGTGTATATTGTTTCCTGGACTCCGCACATTTGTGTTTTAACCTGTCACAATACACACCTGCCATTGGTACATCTCGGGTAGCTTAGTGTTAGGTGATTGTGTACATGATTGCGTGTTTTACTCCTGGCAGTAGTCGTTTTACCCTTCAGAGCAGGCACTATTAGTACAGGGGTGAATAATGCTAGTTTCACCTGTTCTGGACATCGTTGACCATGATCTGCATGATATTCAGCAAAGCTTAGCACTGTTTCACGCATATCCGTATAGTCATGTTTAAACGACGCTTACCAGCACTTGCCAATGCATAAACCCTTTAACATGTGCTAAACCTGATCTGATGACCTGCATCCAACATCCATTATTCATGCCTTCGGGATTACGTAACGTCCCTTGCAGGCGTGGAACCGGGAACATGCATGACAGTCAGTACATTTACTACTTGGGCATCTGGGATCTGTACACGTGTTATGGTGTTTTGTATGTGGACTGTACTATGGCCGTTACTCCATATTGCAAGCAAATGTGTAACTCAGTTAGTTTACATATGGATGAGACCTATTAATGGTATGTCCAAGTGATGTTTAATGAATGTGCTCCAGCATTGGGAATGTATGTCACAGTGAGCCACACACTATAATGTGCTACATCTTCACACAACCATAGGTGGAGCATGCTGGGGTGACAGATACCTGTCATGGGTACTCCCCATGCTTTGCCACTACATCCCTGATTACATTATATGGAGCCCCTCATTAACGCACCAGGGAATCCATGCAGAGTGTGTGGGGAACAGTGATTACACACATGGATCCCGGAATTGGCTCTGCTCCACTGAGGAACAGTTGGTTAATCGATGTGGTGGCGACAGCAGACACTGTTTGCCTCAGTTGATGAATGGCCTCTGACAATCGGTCATGTACCTACTGATGTACCTAGAAACCTATATATACAATATCAACATATACTGTTAGGTGCATGTACTGTTCAGGTGTTGACATTCCTTCTTCCAATAGCTGTTGTGTGTGCAATGGTTGAGGACTGCCTATGTAGGATTCACACAGTAGGCCACCTATACATTACAATTTACAGGTGGTCGTGTGTGTGTGCCATCCAGTTTACTGTGTGTGCAGGTGGAGAGGTGTGTCAGTCCGTAGGGGCCTACACTGTCAGTGTATGTGCTATACGTTCCCTCTTTGCCAAGGTGTGGGCATATTGGGCATGCCTCCATCTGCCTACTGGGGCTGGCACAGGGTGTTCATGGTCTGAATCCCTCTGTGCCTGTGATGGCCTTGGCTATTGCGGTGGGCTGTGAGGGCCTTCACCATTATGTCCCTGCTGCAGTTGTTTCTGCAGGATCATATTATGTAGCATGGCACATACTATGAAGATGTGGGCACACGTGCCTGGAGAGTACTGCAAGGCTCCACCAGATATGTCCAAGCAACAGAATTGTGATTTCAGCATCCTAAACACACACTCTATGATGATTATGGTTTGTGCGTGAGCCTCATTATGGCGTTCTTGCATGGGTGTGTGTGCATTTCTGATGGGAGTCATCATCCACGGCTCCAGTGCATAGCCAGTATCCCCACAAGGTGGCCATGTGGGATGTCCCCCCTGACAAATACCTGATACAGCTGTGAGGCATGCCAGATGTGGGAGTCATGGTAGCTTCCAGGGCTGCCAGCACACACATCCATGATAATGCCCTGGGCATTGCACATGACCTGGCAGTTGATGGAGTGGTATCCCTTGCGGTTTATGTAGTGCCTACCATGCTCACTGGGTGGTGACTTGATATGTATGTGCGTGCAGTCTATTGAACCCAGTACCTCTGAGTAGTATGCCACATGGTGGAAGAGACGCATATTGCTGGCCAACTCCTCCTGAGTTCGGGGGAAGTATATATGCTCACTGGCATGTGGTAACATGGCATCCAGGAACTGGTGTAGTACCCTGGATGCTGATGCCTGTGAGATCCTCATTATATCTCCAGTTGGCCTTTGAAAGGTACCTGTGGCTGGTATTCTCAAGCTTACACATACCTTCGTGTCCACTGGGATGGGTTCCCCTCTGTTGTTTCTGGATCTCAGGCTTGGCCGGCACAGCTCAACTGTTTGCTGTAAGATGTCCCTGTCCACCCTGTAATGCTCTACTATCTCCAGATCATGTAGCCCCTGGTAGGTTACCCTTGGTCTGAACACTCTTCTCCTCCTCCGGGGCCTGTGGTGGTTGTCAGCATCATCCTCCACAACACCTTCAGTCTCTAACACATGGTGATGAACCACAGCTATGGCAGCTCCCAACATGTACATTGTAAAAGTTCCCCATCTGTTTACACCGATGGTGCAGTGTTTGGGAATACACAGGTGTGTGTGAGGTGCCTTCACACTTTATACTATTGTGCTTTGAACACTGATGATGTCATAGGGTGTGTATGTACAATCAGAGCTATCTTATGTGTTTTACCACAGGTACTGCTATTGTGGTGCCTTTGGTGTTGAATTACATTTAGCTGCCGTGGATTACCTCTTGCCCTTCCCTTAACATTTCTTAACCTTTCCCCTCCCATTTTCTGGCATGCATCTAGCAGCCTGCTTTCTTTTGTACTTTCCAACACCTGGCTTATCTTGCGAAATGTGTTCTATGGCCGATCTACTGCAGGTTTGCTTTGCTCTGCTATGACAGTTCTCTTTTCTTTTCAATCAGACACCTCCCCTATCCTGTTCTGCAGGTTGCTGTGAGCAGACTTGTTAGCTGCCGCTGATTGCCCACTGTGAGTTAATAGGTGTTAACTGCTCAGCTGTACTCCAATTACCCTACTGTGGCATTTCCTTACTTTCTTCCCATAACCTTCCTGTTTGAGCTATGGTGCGTGCCGCGTGCGTCCGCTTACCGGGTTTCGGGCACGTTTTCATCCATGTACACATGCGCTTTCGGGCACCATATGTGCTCTCAGCTAAACGATGCTATACCTACATTCCCACCCCTATCCTGCAACTTTGCTTAGCAATGGGCAGCCCGGATTTGCATTGCTCCAATGTGCTTACAGCTACGGTGGCACACCCCACTGCTGATGTCATGTATACCTCCAAACCACTCCTCGGTGTTGTAGCGCTGCGCCGTATGGTACATCCTTATTCTGGAGGGACGTTTGCAATTCACTATTACTTGCCTCATTTGATAGCATTGACTACTAATTCATAGTTACCGCGCCGAACACTGTCACAGACCCTTAGCAACTCTTGCAGCTTGGTTGTGGTGCACCATGCATACCATTGAGTATTATGGTGAAATCATGATTTGTAATACATTGCGATTTTATGACATTTGTATATATTTTCCTTGTGTTCCCATTTGCACACACATGCCCTGTGGTTGTACTTTGTGTTACTGTGGACATGACATTAAATGTTTTTAGGTGTTGTGCATCTTTTCTTATGCCATTAGCTGTATATTTAGCTATTGGCATATGTTAACTTTGTAATACATGAGTCTAGTCCGCTTTCATAGCTCCGATGTTCTGTTTGGCAAAATGTAAACCATTTTTTTTTTGGTTTACATTTCTGTGGGCTTATGCTATGCCTGCACCACTTAATGAATCGCTATGTACCTTCATTTACATGGTGCACTACTGTGCATGGGGTGATTAGCATACCTGAGCCGAGGGCTGCGCAGATCTGGTGTACGCTGGTAGTGCACATGGAATTGGATCGTACCTGAATCGCTCGGTGGCCATATTTGGCATTATACCACCTACGCTATGCCTGCACCTGGTGCAAGCTTTATGAATCCTGGGGAATATTTAAATATTACTCTAGTATACTTAAAAACAACTTTTGTGCACAAGTGCATTTTCTATGCAACAAGAAGTATGAAACTCTAATGGATCCCTCTCGACCTCTTAGCGCAAAAAAGTATGGACAAGGCCAAAAATAATGGTGGGACAAAGACCCAAAAATAGGGGCATATTTTAAATATGGTGTTATAAATGTAAAAACTTGTTAGAATAACACGTTTCATATCTTTTTCATAATTTCTCCAAATCTTGTGGGTTTCTAATACCGTGATGGCAATGGACCCCATTCCTAAGTCAAAGTATGATTAAAGTTAATGAAATTAGTATTGTTTCAATCTTTGATGTCAGCCAAAAGGGCTTTTTGCAACACCTGCAATACGCCCGGTAATGACTCCTTCTGCAATTCGTATGGGGTTACATATATTGGTAACATATCTAAGTATGACTGTAGATTTTTTTTTATAAGACCCATTGCTCCTACTACTATTGGAGCTGTCTGGGTATATTTCTTACACATTGCTCTTGTTTCTGCCTGCAGATCCTGATATTTTATGACTCTGTGTGTCTCTGTGCGCAAGACACTGTAGTCATTGGGTGTGATGATTTTAATGATCAATGCTACTTTTGTCTTCTTTTTATGGACCACTATATCAGGTTTTCTAGCATCTATCTTTTGAACTGTTTATAGTGGGTGTGATGAAGACTTTATCATTTTCTATGATGCTTTGTGGCTCATATTTCCAGTGTTTTCAGCCACTTCAGTACCATAATGTTTGCACAATCCCTAGTGCAACAGTCTTGTCACATTATTATGCCTTTCAATATACAGTCCTTCTGACATTAGTATGTCACAACCAGCAATGAGGTGTGCAACTGTTTCCAATTCTGTTTTACAAAACGTACATTTGTCTGTTTCTCCCACATGCTCAATGGACTTTGTAAACCAATGTGTAAACAGTCCACTATCTTGTGCAACCAATATTAACCTTTCATCTCTTGGTTTGAATTTGCCTCTCCTTAACCATTCCTGTATTTGTTCCTGATCAACATGAGGTTCTTCCAGAAGTTTTCCACAGTTGCAACTATATTTATGCATTTTTCACATTTTATGTCTTCTCATCTGGTCCTTCATCTTATATTCTTTCTTTTGTTTTTTTTTGACGCATTCAGTTGCTGCCTGAATTTTATCTACTTACGGTTTGATTTCCATTCCTGCTTGACGCTGATATGCTTCTACTAGATTAAGCAGAGAAGTCATCTCATATCTATTCTCCTCATGTTTGAAAACTTTCACTACATTTGAGTCTGTGAGGTCAGCAGATATGTGTGTAGTACCATGATTGCAGATCTATACATGTAGTCAATGTCAGAGAGGCAGATTGCTCCTTCGGAATGGGGAATATATATAATCTTGGTATGCACTGATTTTTATAAATCATTTGGAGAGCATGAAGTATCCTTGTTTTCCTGTCTAATCTATCCAACACGTTTTGGGGCTAGTCAATCACTCCAAAACTGTAAATTATGACAGGAGGAGCAAATTGGTTTATAGCTTGTATTTTGTTCCTAGATGTCATGTTAGTATACATTTTCTGATTTATATGAAGTGTGAAACTCAAATGTCTGTTATTATTTAATGACTTCAGTTTTGAGTGATTTGCCAGAAAAAAAAAAAAATTATGGGGAACAGTCCAAATATGAGGCAAAAGTTTAAACATTCTGCAAACATCCGGACATGTTAGAAGTATGCTCTAATGTCTGGCATTATTACCTTACCAAAAAATCAAATAATAAATAAATGTTTGCAAAAGGGAAAATAAAAAGTAAAATGAGTGACATTCTGCAAAATCATTAACAGTGGAAAGGTATGGCTGGGGAGCTGGGAACCTTTACCTAGAACAAACTGTTCATCATAAAGGGAAGTCTGTGTTCACCTTCCCAACACAATGGGTGCTTGCGCACAGATACACACACACACACACTACACTTGTTTCATTTGCTCAGCATAATGTTTTTTTTTTGGCTTAAATGTCATGTCATATTATTTATTTCTCAACAGTTCCCTGAAATTTAGGCACGTGGCACTTAAACCGTTGCAAAAAAGCAAAACAAAACAACAACAAAAAAGATCTTCAAAAGCTCTGTAGCGCAGCAATTATGAACAATATTTTTCAAAAATAACATGTAATGAAATTGTTTTTTCGAAGAAATACAAAAGCGTATAATTTTATAATGACTGAAGTGGGTAGACACCTCTGTATAGTGGAGAATAGTTCCATCGTGCCTTAGAAGAGACGAGGTGGTTCACATGGCTTCTATGCTATCTACTTTATGAAACTTGTTATTAGAGGAAGTAGGCAGTTAGCACCTCTTGCAAGGCTGACTTCTTTAACAAATCTTTGTCAAAGTATTGGCAGATCCTCACTGTACACGTACAGGAACTTGTCACTACCGGTTCACTAGGGGTATCTAATACCAACAGCTGCAAAAGGGGCAAGGGTCTTGGTTATTGTTTCAGTTTTGGGAAGCGACCCTTCACGCTTTTGATCCAAACATGTCTACAGACGGAACAAGCAGGCAGGTGGGCACAGCTTGGAGATGTGAGAGGGAGCGTAAGACCCAAGGCGCGGTCGAGGACTCCTTATCTAAAAGCGAACCCATTCAGATGTATAAGTCAAACGCAGACGTTTCCAATGTGAAGGGCACACGTTTATCTGATGGCGCTAATCTAGAAAGACAACACATGACGGAGAATGCAACTATAGCAATCCAGACTCATGATGGTAACGGCCCAGCCTCGGTGGCTTCTTCACGCCCATGGCAAGCGCACATGGGTGTAAGTCCTTCAGTCAGTGAGTTTGTGGGTGCTAGAGGCGCGAAACTGACTACTACCGCACCTGTAAGTCTACAACAGCAAGAGGGCTCTGGTCCCGATGTCAACATTTGTAGCGTACAGGGTGTAGATAACCGTAACACAACTGTAACCCCCTCTCCTCCAGTACTGCGTGCTTGGCCTGTCGGACTACGAAAAGCACAGTCTGTGAGTGCCGTGGGTTCAAAATTCGCTCCAGTAGCATCAACTTCACAAATACAAGGTGATCCAAGAGCCTCCTCCTACGACAAAGAACTTGAAAATGCTAGGAACGTCAAAGCGACTTTTGCCTCGACAGTTAGGTTACGTACAAGTGTGCCTCAAGTTGGTGTCGTGCCACTCAGAAGAGAAGTGTTTAAGAATCCTGAAGATGTACAACCCGCTGTTACTAAAAGCACACATGTGCAACGCCAGGAGTCTGGCAGCCAATCTGGGCAGAAACTGGCAACCCTCTTATCACCAAAGGGATGGAAAGCGGCACAGCAGTACCGCAGTCTCAGCGCTTCTGTCAGCGCTTTCAGAAGATTCAGCATGCCACAGGTTCATTCCACAACTGATGGAGGGGCATCTAATGGGGCAAACACGGCGGATCCCCCTGTTAATTCATCGCAGCAACAGGGTTTGCGCCTTGATCCCCAAACACACACATGAAGAATGAGCAATTGAAAGAATGTTGGGCAGCCTGCTTAATTCAGAAATCGGAGAAGTTTTACATATTGCATATTCCACGTATTTCAATATATTCCATACTCTGGTTTCATGTTATGCTCTTTACAGAAATTAAGTGTTTGTGGCATCTGATATACATAGGTCTCATCCTTCCATCAGTGCGTTTCATAATGTGGAACATTTATTAATAACTTACTAACGTCTTCGACCACCAGAAAGCTCACGGTATGGTTCAACATGTGTTATTTATATTCAATAAAACATTATTTTTTGATTAATTAATATGAGTGTTACTTATTGTGGATATCAGCTAAAAATCCTAACCCTGTATGTACAATAGACCTTTTCACTGTGAAACTATGAGGAACACGAACTGAGTCACAACGAGGAAATGTCCCTCATAATAAGGTACACGAGTGGTATATGGAAACCAGCTTCAACAAACTAAAGAAGTTTGTGACAGTGTTGGTGTTGGGAGTATTTTACTATTTTCTTTGCCACAATGCCAATACTATCAATAGGGGCATTTCACTAGAATGGGGAGGGGAGGTTAGAAAAAAATCTCCTTTTGCCGGAAGTCATGGAGGGCAACTTTGCACATAACAGTGGAAACACTGATTCTATTCATTAAAAAAAAAAAAAAAACACCTGTTTCTCTTGCTATAGTGTACTGCCCACTTTAGTGCCCTGTCCTTCACATTTGTAATAGGTTTAATAACTGCATTTTTTGAGTGAATTTACATCCATTACTTCAAGGTAATTTAATAATATGTAGTCTGAATACTTAATGATAAACATGTGATCTATAGTTAGTTATGTGTATTTGCCATTTGCTGTGATTGCAACATAACCAAAAAAACTAACTGGAAGTGAAAACCATTAGGTCTAATATTCTGCAGAGCTGGCATACCACCAGTTTACATTTTATTTTTCCTTTAAATGAATTGTCTTGCATATGCAGTTCTTTACTTCCCTCAACATTTTCACATTCCCTTTTCTGTGAGAAAAATAAATAAGTAAGTAAATAAATACATCTCAACCTTGATGCCCTGTACTGTCCATTCAAACTCTTATCTTTTTGTTCCCATAACTCACTCTTTCACTCTTAATAGAATGATGCCTAGACTGACTGTTTATTTTCCTGAAATAATTATTTTTTTTCTTTAACATGCTCTTGAAATACATAAAAGTTTTTTTTTCTTTAACATGCGGACTAACTCTCTCTCTTTTTTTTTCAAGAGTATCATATAAAGTTCTTCAGTCTCATCCTGCCTGACATTTAGTGTAAAATGTGCAGCACTTTTTATCCCTTCTTTCAAAAGCCAGAATCTTGTCCCATCTGCATGCTTGTAAAAGTAAGATCACTAGAGTAAAATATTTATTATTTATGATGGGATAAGCAGCTGGTTGAAACATTCTCTGTTGTTAGAGATCATTTTACTTTACATACAGTGCTGCATATATGAAAAGGTAGGTAGGATGAACAACATGTACAATGTTTGTAAGTGTTCTGATATATTTCTTTTCATTTTGCTTTATAAAATGCTAAAACATAACCTTTTTTCTGAGTTTTTTTTCTCATTTGCTTTTGTTTGTGTCCTGCTATTATGAAAAGCCAAATCAGCATTAATATTTTTTAAGACATTTTGGACATTTTCAGGGATTGGGTATGTAGCTATGTCACTAATATTCTGCTGACTGGAATCATTAGGATGGTGGTTTTGTGATTAAGGTTTCTATCTCCACAGTGCCAGTCCAGGAAGGCATTCAGTCATACCTCTCGATACTGTTTATATGGGATTTCCATGTTCTTCCTGAGACTGGTTGATACAGACACATACACACACACACACACACACACACACACACACACACACACACACACACACACACACACACACATTTGCCCTTCATGTATTACGTCATGACTGAAAATGTTATGTAAAGGGCCAGTTCACTTACTAGCTAGCAAACAAATGTATAAAGTAGAAAGGTAAAAATGTTCTGACTC
Source organism: Protopterus annectens (assembly GCF_019279795.1). NCBI lineage: Eukaryota > Metazoa > Chordata > Ceratodontiformes > Protopteridae > Protopterus > Protopterus annectens. Next base: position 1,523,188,982 of record NC_056744.1, read on the forward strand.
TTAATGCGCCAGACCAGATGTCATTTCTTGAAGAAATTTTGTGAACAAATAGACTGTTTCTATATTCTGGGTTTGTTTGATGTGCATATACTGCATCAAAATACCTGATATTTATTTATTTATCTGTCTATCTATCTATCTATCTATTTATTTATTTTATTTATCACAGTTGTTGATTGGGAAAGTCTGAATGGTTGAGTCCCCTTTTCCATCAGCTCCCGATGACGTATATTAGATTTATACATAGGTTCAAAGATGTGTACTACGCTAATGGCGCTGGAGCCTTTACAAGCCTTGCCTATAGGATTACCCTAGCACCATGCCACCAGACCTTAGTTCCCAGTGCCTCTGTCGAGTAGAGCCACTGGAGTGATCCCTGGGGTGAATTTTCTATTTCCCATCCACTCATCAAGATTTCTCTTGAAGAGGGCCAGTGAGGTGCCCTGTTTGACATGTGTGGGAAGTCTATTCCTTAGCATGGGCAGTCTCTGGGTTATGAACCTGTCCCTCCAACATGTTCTGTTGATTGTGGTAATGAGGTTGAGGTCTGGAGCATGTGGTGGGATTGGGATTTCATTAGCTGTAGTATTTCTAACAGAGCTGAGTCAGACATGGCTTTGTAAGTCAAGCAGAGAACGCCTCCAAGTAGGTGACATGAGACAGAATAGTTGGAGTTTTTAGAGTCTGTCCATATAGGACAAGTGTTTAAGGCCTAGGATCCTCTTTGTGAGGAACTTTTGTGGCCTCTCCAGTTGTTGCAGGTGTCTAGTGGGGTACATGCCAAATGGGGCATTGTACTCGATGATTGGCCCAACGAGTACAGTGGCATAGTGTAGGGAAAAAAAAAACATCATTTTGTAAGTGTATACATTGTCTAGCGAATAATAAAGAAAAAAAGCAACATTTTACAAGTGTATACATAGACTACTGAATAAAGACATTTTGACAAAGTTTAGGTGATTTTCTTTTTATATTAGGACACACCAGGATGCATTACAAACACAAGGTGCAGGGTTTGAGTCTCCCAAGGGATAATTGTCTAGGCTTAAAATGGCTCGCAAGGGCAGTTAGCCTAGTACTGATCTATGAATCTATGAACCTATAGTAGGACATGAGACGAGCTGACAGTATAATGTCATATTTTTAAGAAATTAATGTTCACATGAATCATGTTATTGTTAAAAAATGATATTAAAAAGTAGAGTAATGTCTATGTGGGGCTTACTCCCCAAAAAAGGGCTGCAAGGCACTTAAAACTGTGTATAGTAGGGGGTGCAGGGGTGGGGGTTGCAGCGTTCCCTGCTAGATGTGTGTGTGTGTGTGTGTGTGTGTGTGTGTGTGTGTGTGTGTGAGACCGTCTTTTACTGGCATTATGTCAGTAGTATTATACAGTAGAATTTAAAATTTTAAGATATTTTTTAAAACTTAAAAAAAATAAACACTTAACTGACATCTCCATTGGGAATGTCAATCAAGTCAGCACCACCCAGACCTATGCAAAGTCCGATGGTGTGTCAAAAAATAAACAGAGTTTATACATGGTATGGAAAAGTCATTCAATAGCATTTTGAAAAGTTTGCATGGTAACAAAGTCATTTTAGATAGTATAGTAAGGCTCAGATATAGATTAATATTTTGAGCAAAGGAAGATGATGAGCATAATTCAATATACAGACATAAATATCAGTAGACCAATTACAGTGTATACTTCAGTGAACATTTTCAAAATAAAGACATAAAACAGACAAAGCAGCATCCCTTTATGGGTTTTTTTTTTTGCCCTAGTCAGTAGCTGGTGTAGAAGAATAAAGACTGATTGAAAGAGGTGATTGAAAATGTGAGGAAGGAGGAGATGGAAGGGAAAAGAAGATTCTATAAATTAATATAAGAAGGATGAAGTGAGTGGGAAAGTGGGGGAGGGCAGTAGTTAGTTTTGGTGAGCAGGTGGGAGTATAGAGGAGAAGAAGGGTTGTGAGACAGTGATGTGAGGGAAGTTGTTGAAGGGCAGAAAGAAGTGTGGAATTATAGTTTAATCTATGAGTACTTATCCAGGGTTAGTGCAGGGGCAGAACCATAAATTCTGAATGTGTAACGTTAACTTCCATTTAAAATGTTTGAGGTGTTGTTATATTTCTTGAGATATGGTGTTCCATGCGTTGGTGACATAGTTTGAGACTAGACTGTCATCAGTTGTATTGTTGGATTTAATGACATGGAGGAGCAGCATTTGGAAAGTTTGTAGATTTATGGATGAGGTAATGAGTATTCGCAAACTGAGGGTAAGATAGTATGAGGGGTAGTTCAAGCCAGTTTAGTTCTTTGAGTGCTAAGCAGTGGTGGGACATTTGTTAGTGATTTACTGCAAACGTTTGCTACTTTGTGATAGTATTCTTCGAGCTTTGAGAGCTGAGAGACTTACAAGTTGGTAAAAATAGGGTTTGTGTAGAGGTGTTGGGCATAGTGGGGTATAGGTTAAGTGTTTTCTGCTTTGGTCAGTTAGGGTCATTAATTTAACTGTGTCATTGTTTCTTGACATACACTGCAGCTGCCAAAGATATTGCAGTAAGTGACCCACCTACCCTGTCCTTTATCTACACTATACAAGTAGGTGAATGTTTATATTAAGACACAGTGGATGCACAGTTGCAAGCCATGCCCCGGTGTGAAGTGGGCTGACAACTGTAATTATAATTAATAATTATAATTGTATAACTATTAGTTGTTCTTAATAAGATGATAGATTAAAGAAAACAGACAGCTTAACATCCATCTGGGGACTTCACCCTGCTTGCACCCCCACACCATATTACTACAAGCCAGTGTAACATCAAATTATTTATAGCAGGGGGTGCAGGAGAGGCGGCAGCCACCTTGCCGGATGTGTGTAGTCTTTCACTTTCATTACGTCAGTATTGTTTGCTACTAAAATTTCAAATTTGTTTTACTTAAACCTTCTTAAACTTTTTACAGTTCACAGAATAAACATAACATTTAAAAAGCATCCTGACCACCTTGCTTAAATGATAGGCCCATCAAATGTCAATCAAGTTGTCACTCCCCATGCCTGTGTGAATTACAGTGGTGTGCCTTAAAGTAAATAATGACCCACAAGTCAAAAGTATAACAACTTGTATTCAAATTACTCCTCCTGTTTTCATAGGTTCATAGGTTCATACTAGGCTATCTGCCCTAGGGCATTTATAAGCCTAGCCAGAGTGTGTGTGGCTTTCACCACCCCTTAGGATGAGAATACTATACCCATTAGTTTGCTGTGCCTCTGTCCAGCAGTGACACAGAGATGATTCCCGGGGTAAACCTACGATCTCCCATCCACTCGTCAAGATTTCTCTTGAACAGAGTCAGTGAGAGGCTCTGCCTCACATGGACTGGGATTCTGTTCCATAGTGTAGGGAGTCTCTGGGTGATGAATCTGTCCCTCCAGCACGTCCTATTTATATCCGTGTTGAGGTTTAAGTCTCTTGCTTTCGTGGCTCTGGTGGATTTGGATTTTTTGAGGTGGAGCATGTCCATTAATTCCGGGTTGGACATGGCCTTGTATGTCAGGCACAGATCACCTCTGAGCAGACGGTATGCGACTGAATAGAGCTGGAGTTTCTTCAGTCGGGCAGCGTATGACATATGTTTGAGCCCCTTTATCCTTTTGGTGAGGAACTTTTGGGGTCTTTCCAACTGCTGCAGGTGTCGGATAAGGTACATTCCGAATGGGACGTTGTACTCAATCATTGGTCTGATAAGTGAAGAGTACAGGGGTACAATGACCTCTCCTGATCTGGATGTGAATCCCTTCATGATCAGGTGGGCAATGTAGAAGGTCTTCCTAACCACTTTGGCAATGTGAGTGTCAAAAGAGAGGTTACTGTCAACTTGGGTCCCCAGGTCCCTGATAACTTCTTCCGTGTTTAATGGATTACCACCTATGTGGTAATTAGGGTTACCTTGTTTTTCCCAAAGGGTATGACTATACATTTTTTTGGCATTTAGCTTAAGGCCATGGCTCTGGCACCAGTTATCCATTTCTATGAGACCTCTCTGGAGGATGTCTGTGTCTGATGGAGTGTCAATTATGGTGCCCAGTTTGCAGTCATCTGCAAATTTTGTCAGCCACAATCCCCCTATATTTGCCTGCACTTCAGAAAAATAAATGCTGAACAAGAGGGGGCCCAGGACTGAGCCCTGTGGGACACCACTCGTGACTGGCTTAGAGTCTGACATGGCACCAGCAACTCTAACCCTGTGGGTTCTGTCCTTGAGCCAGTTTGCAACCCATCTTGTGACATATGGGTTTACATCTAAGCTGGTGAGCTTTTCTATGATGCCAGAGTGGGGTATTGTGTCGAACGCTTTTGCTAGGTCAAGTTAGGCTGTGTGAACTGCCTTACCCTCATCAATGGCCTTAGTGACTGTTTCAAAAAAGTCAACCAAGTTCAAGAGGCAGGATCTGCCCTTGACAAAGCCAAATTGGGTAGGATCCAGTGTCTGTAGGTCCCCAATGTCTTTATTTATGAGTTCCATTATGATCCTCTCCATAGCCTTGCAGACAAGGCTCGTCAAGCTTATGGGGCGGTAATTTCCAGGGTCTGTAGAAGCACCGCCTTTGTGGAGTGGGACCACAGTTGCCGTACGCCATTCTTTGGGTATGTATCCTGTAGTAAGGCTAAGATTAAACAGCAGCCTTATGTGTGGGTTTAGTTCCTCATTGAGTTCGTGTAGCACACAGCCGGGGACACCGTCCGGTCCCATTGATGCTGTGTTTTTTGCTTTAGAGAGAGCAGCTCTCACCTGGGCATCTGAGATGTTTGGGAGGCTAGACTCTGGTGGGATAGATATTTCTCCTTTTGGGGGAGGGGAAAAATTTGCACTGAACCTGTCTGCCAGTATGTTGGCAATGTCTGTGGGTTCAGTGATTTTTGTATCATTTTGGACTAATTCTGAGCATGTCTGGGAGTTTCCACCCAGGTTTCTAACATAGCTAAAGAAGGCCTTATGATTGTCTTTTGTGTCTTTAGCGATTTTTCTCTCAAAGTTGGCCTTGGATGATTTTATGAGTGATCATAGTTTTTTGCTAGTATTGATCAGAGATGCCTTCTCTTTTAGGGATTTTGCTCTGTCATGTAGTAGCTGTCTCCTCTTGTTGTAGAGTTTGTTTATGACTGGGGTCCACCAGACCGGGCGCCTGCCTTTGGTGGAAAGGGTCTTGATTTTATTAGGGATTGCTTGATCCATACATACCTGGAGGTGCTCGTAGAAGGCATTTGTAAGGGTTTCAGCAGCGTGGGTTGTGGTTTCCACTGGCTCGGGGGCCTTGAAGGATACCACTTTAGTCTTAAGAAGTGTGAAGTTTGCTTTTGAGAAGTTCTTCACTGTGGTCTTTTTTGCTGGGGTTGGGGGCGGGATGTGGATCTCCAGTGAGATTAATTTATGGTCTGATCTCACCAATGAGGGATATACTTCCGGTGTGGAGCATTTTGTCCCCATGTTTGTGATGATCAGGTCTAGTATATTTTCTCCTCTTGTGGGAATGGTGACTAGTTGTTCCATAGCATTTGAGTTTATGAACTCCAGGAACCTTTGGGCTAGGGTGTTGGGGCTTGAGTAATGTTCCCAGTCTATGTTTGGGTAGTTGAAGTCACCCAATATGATGGTGTTTGGAGAGACATTCATACTCTCCAGTGTCTTCAGGAAGGCTGTGTGGGTTTCCTGAGTTTGAGAGGGTGGTCTGTAGCATGCTACAAACTGTAGGGCAGTTTTACCTATGGTTAATTGCACCTGGATGGTCTCCGATGCTTCGTGCGTTGCCACTAACCTGGAGGTGTGGGTATCCTTTATGAATATGGATACTCCCCTCCTTTTGTGGTTCGGTCCGGATTTTGCGGCCGGAACGCATGATATGAGGTATAACCTGATAGTGCTGGGGTGCTCTCAGGAGCCTTGAACCAGGTTTCAGTCACAGCACAGACATCGATGTTCTTCATACTGAGGAGGGCTTTGAGGGCATGCATCTTGAGGTTTAGACTTCTGGCATTGAGCAGTATTACCCTTAGTTTTTTTCCATTTTTGTTTTCTAGGGTGGTAGGTTTATCATTTGAGCCTTGCCTGAAAAAGGCACTATGGGGGTGGCAAGAGCCTTTGCCAATATCCGGAAGCCCAGGGGTGACAGGTGCAAGCCATCCCTTGCGAAGCAGCGTGGCTTGTCAAGCATGTCACCCCAGGCAGACAGACATTGGATCCCCTTAGAATGATACCAGTAATTAAGCCAATTATTAAAGCTGATCCTTTTGTCTCTGTATTGTGGCATCATTCTTGGTGAGGGTAGGATACTGCTCAGGGTCAGGGTCATACCGGCCTGGGCTACATAATCTGAGAGCTCCTCTATGTCTCTTTTCATGTAGTCCAGGGAGGTACATCTCAGGTCGTTCACACCGGCATGGACAATGACTGAGTCATACTTGTACTTGCTGTGGAGTGACCTGAGTGCTTGTGTTATGTGGCGGATTCTAGCGCCCGACAGGCAGCTTACTGTGATCTTTTCCTTGTTCATCTGGTGAGTGGGACGTCAGTGTGTCTGACTATGGAGTCACCTATAACAAGTGTGTCTGGCATTGTGTTTGGCCTTAAGGGCTGTGACTGTTTAGCACACTGACTTTGAGAACTATGTGTTGCATGTCTTATGTCTTGAGGTGGCAGTTGCTTGGGTGTCTGCTTTGGAGGCCTCTGTAGTTTTGGTAGATTTTTGATCAGTGCCTCCGAGTATGTCTTTGTGTGTTTATGTGTTTGTTTTGCAGTTGTGATAGTTCTGTGTGAAACTGGGTTTGTGGTGTGCATGGTTTCCTTCTCCTCCTGTCTGGTCTTGCCAGTCCTGAGTTGAGAGAGCTCAGCCTCCAGTTTGGCTATATGGTTGCATTTCTCACATGTATTTGTGTGTTGTGGGAGAAGGAGTGGGTTGTCTGTGTACATGAGGCAATTGTAGCATTGCCTCAAGATGCCCAGATTCACCAGCTGAACAGGAGAGGACGCTAGCAACTGACCCTTCGACATGCTAGAAAAAGTGAAAAAGTTTGCTGTGTAACTGAGTCAGAAGGAACCTATAGGGAAATGGGTACTCAAGGGGATTCTAGGCTAATGTAGTACTTTGTTTAGTATTTAAGTACTTTACCTATTCAATGTTGATGTGTATACAATGTCTCTTAGAATTCTTCCATTTACTGAATCCACCTTCTCAGGGAAACTGTTCCATAGATCACAATCCTGACAGTAAAGAAAACAACTCTGCATATCTCCCCTTAGTTGTCTACAGTCTGTTTTCATATTGTACTCACTTTCTGTGGAGTTTCCTCTCTGAAAGTGTCACCATCAAACATTTTATTGATTCAGTTAAGATAGTTAAAAGTCTTCTGTTAAATCTCCTCTTATCTACTTTTTCCAAGTGCATTTATCTTCACTTCGGACCCTTGCCTAATAAGGCCTAGTGCAGATCTTGTGCAGTATTGATAGCTCTTTTTTTTACATCCTATGTCTTATTAATGTCCTTTTAGAGCTGGTACTCCAGAACTAAACATGTTATCAGATTCAAACCTCCCAAAGTGGAATTTTACCTTTTGTTTGTCTAGAGGAATGATAAATTATCGCTGGGATTCATTAAAAAGAATGTAGGCTTCAAGTAAAGCCTCCACAATTTAAATGTGTTACTGCAATGAGCAGCAGTGCGCACTGAATATGCACGCTGCTCATCTCACATACACCTTTATAAGCAGATTTCTGTGGCCAGCAGAAGAGCTGGTGGCCATGAAAAGGTGCAGGGAAGCTTGAGCACATGATGTAAATAAAATGGCTTACCTGTAGGCAAACCTATTATGTGAGGACTAGGGGCCAGCTTATAGAAAGCAAGGGCAAATTGATTGAAATAATTAAGATACAGGGAAAATTAAATGGGTAGAATGTACACAGAATACAATGGAATTAGTGCAGATGTAAGAGAGAAGGTAAATGGGCAAAATATTCTTAGAAAATGCATTCAAATGTGCTTAACTCTCAAAGAACAATTTAAACATAAATACTTCCATACTGACATAATAATTAATCCTGTTCACAATTATTGACCCATGTGTGTTAATAAAAACGGACATGCTAACAAAGGATGTGAGAGGGGCACAAACCTACAGTGCAACAAAGGGAAGTAAATGTGATATAAATGTTCATGATATTCTCAGCTGAGATAGTTATCAATGACAGTAGATACACGGGGGATATTTTCACAGATTGAAGTTATTGCACATGAGATGTATATGCATGGAATTTAATTGTGCTGATAGTACTGTAGTCTCCATGTCATTAAGTATAAACAAAAAGAAATGAACCCTACAGCTGTTGTGTCATACACATCAGAGAGGGATATGTATTTGCCATTTGTTGTCATTTGCAACCATAGAAAGCGGGCATGTTACTTTTAAACATGTATCAGACAAGCATGTTTTACATATTCATGTAAATCCTAAAGAGTAATATAATAACTATATATCCTTAGGCACAGGCCAACTAGGCAGCTGCCTAGGACACTGATATAGCAGGGGTGCTTTTCCAGTATTTATTTATTTATTTATTTATATTTTTGTAGTAAAGAACTGTATTTTTTAATGTGGTGAATGAATACAAGAAGAACTGAAGAATAAGATGAACTGTGAGGAAAAGGAAGAAAAAAAGTAATCTGGATGATGTAGGTAGACCAGCATGGAGGCACTGGATGGTGTGGGTGGGGTGCTGTGGAGCCCTTTTGCCTAGGAAACCAGTTGACCAAAGGCTGACCCTGATAATAACACTCAGTGTACAAAAGTGACAAATGACAATGCAGATCTGATGACATGTCATTAGTTCAGGCCTCCAGTAGTAAATGAGGCCCAGCTACGACGTGATTGTACTGGACATGTTCACAGTAGAAGACATTACAGCAAATACTCTCATAACAGTAGGTAATCAACACAAACACAAAAGAAAGTGTCCTAACACAGCCCCAATCACACTTTATGATGATCTTGCATCATGCCATGTAGTATGAAATACTCTGTTAAGCCCTCATGTCCTATAAAGCTCTACAGTGTGAAATAAAAGAAATTCAGCAATGCATACATTTTTGGATGAAGACATGCAATACAGAGTATTATTATTTGGAAAATATATAATGCCTATTGCAATCAATGACATACTCAACATATGCATCTTGCCAGCCTCAAACAAATACCAAGACAGATATAAGAGAGCTGTGTATTAACTATTGATGCCCCAGAAATAGGCATACCGTTTGTATCATGAAGATCACAGTTGAAGGGCTTACAGCACTTTCCTATTGTAATGGGTATGGATCCTTTACCTTGGAGTATAAGACTTTAAAAATTTGGCCCTCTGACATTGCCTAAACTACTTCCTTTGCTTAAGCCACTACTAACTGACACATTTATCTGATAGAATTTATCAGATTCAAACCCCTGCCTATCACACCACACATTCTACAAACCTGTGCATTGACTCTGTTTACCACAGGAGATAGTAATGGAGCTTGTCACAAATAACTGAATTTAATGTGTGACGTGAGAAAGGACTTTTGATGATAATTTGTATAATATTACTTTGTAAGAATGATGTCAATGTGTCTTGGTCAAGGAATCTTTTCTGTTGCTTTGTACACACACTGTCCATGAACTGAACCACACTCTGTGTGGATATGCTATATAAGTAAGCACGCAAAGCATGTGCCACAAGAGCACTCACACTGCAACATTCCCCAGTCAAACGTGTTGCTGCCATGAAATTACAAAATGTGTTTACATTTGTTTGTCCAATGTAAAAATGGATAATAGCGTGATGTAGTATTGTTTGTGTAATGTCAATATATTCATATAATGTTACCCTTTACAGGAATTGAACAGCAAGCTATGTAGCTCTGTTAACTAACAGTGTGTATGAATCTCATATATCACATGAAAGTCTTAACACTACTGTGAGACTCCACCTCTGTGAAGTCATTAAATTATATGATTGTGCTGCAAACAATTTGTATGAGATAACAGGGATGGGGAGCCCTCACCCAATGTAATTATACACATTATAACTGTGGTGGATGTCATTCATACATAAATGTATAAGGAAACATAACGCTTACAGTCCATCAATGTGAGTTTTGAACACCTGACTATGTGATGACAGAAGCTATATGATATTGTTAAGAATGAATGTGCCACCATACATTTATTGCTACATTTGTGAGATATTTGGGTATTTGAAGGTATGACATGTTATTGCTGTAAGGGATATGTGTGCCTGTAATTTGTTTAAAAGACTGTTGCTATATGTTTATTTGTCACACATCATTGCCTGATGGTAGGTATACTCAAACACAATCACCCTAAGAGTCAGTCCAATGGTCAGGGATCTAGGCACACACGTAGACAGTAGCCTTACCTTCAACCACCACATAGCCACAGTGGTGAGGAAATCCTTTCATGTTGTGCAACTTATAAGTAAGGGCATTTCATCTAGGTCCAAAGAGGTCATTATCCCACTGTACTCTGCACTTATCCCACAAATCGCAGAGTATGATATATTCCTGACCAGACATTTGCAGCAACTAGAGTGACCTCAAATTTTTCTTGCAGAAAGAATACTAGGCATAACAAACCTGCCTTATGCAGAGCGCCTTAAAACCCTTTCCCTCTAGTCAGTCTCCTATAGATTGCTGAAGGGTGATCTATGCCTGGCTTACAAGGCATCTGCAAACCCTACACTTATGACTCCCCTACATATTCATAAGTCAAAGAGTACCAGAAATACAAAGTCTAGGTATCTGAATTTTGTATGTGACTTAAACAGGACAAGCTGGAGAGACAGATATGTGTCCCAGAGACTACCCCTCCTATGGAACAGGCTTTCCATCCATGTGAAGCTGAGTTTGTCTATTAACCAGTTTAAGCATAACCTAGACAAGTGGATGGGGAATAGGAAATTTACACCGGGCCTGGCACCCATGTTCTTTATGGACAAAGGTAGCATATAAATGCCTGGCCCTCAATGTGCTCTTTGGATGCAGGACATCATTATTCTTTCAGGAAAACTTTGTTACGCTTAGAAAGGTCTCCTCTGGGTTGTTTGCCTAGTAACAGTCTATGAATCTATACATAATGCAGTCATCACTGTGATGGTCGAATGGCAATCATGTACAATATATAGATAATCACAAATTTGTACATGTGCCTTACTAAGGCAACAACAGACAAAACATTGTCTCATTTCTTCATGCCACAGGAGAAGCATTAGTATATCTCTTAGGAAAGCCACATTTTATCAAATGACATCAAAAATATCAAATAAAGCATTACTCTATGAAAAATGAACAAAAGGTCTTGTAAGAGGAATCCCCAACTAGACATATGTACAGCAAATATCTGGGTGACAACATTGTTACCTGCATGCATGCTCACAGTCATACTAACACAATGATGTCTAAAGAGTAATGGCTGGATTTTAACTAACTACCTAAGATCACAAAGTACAGAACATTGTCTGAATTGCATGTGCCACACCAGATGCTGGTTTATAATTATGACAGTGCACATTTGCATGGATGACATCACTGTTTAATAGGGTGGCAATTCTGCTAAAAAGGAAAAAAAGTGGTTTAAGAGCATAATAGCACTACCATGCTACATATCCTATATGCATTAGAAGCTTTTTCTACATATCACAATAGAAAAACAGAGACTCATAGTAGTCAGTTATTGTTGGATTCAAACCACCTATCTATCTAGTTATACAGTCTAGAGAGCACAGCTTTAGCAGCCAACACCATAAGATAAATCATACTACAAGTGTGAGATAGTTCAGTTTTGAAAGCACAAAGTAAACATTGTGTTTCCGAAACTCAGCTTTTCCTGGGGATACTAGAAATTTATAGGGTAGTCCTCTAGCAGTGAAAATATTTCTCCTAAGTGGATGTTTACATAAGGGGTGTTGTCACAGAGCCAGTTTTACATGACAGTACACACAGTCACACTATTCAAACAATGTTGGATTTGAACTCCCAACCTACGTAGTTACAGAACCTAGAGAATACAGTATTAATTATAAGTCCCATAGTAGAAGTTTGACTTTTATAGAGAACGAGTGCACTTATGAAGGAATGATCTCATTGGCGTGTTATAGAGAAGATGTTTGAGGTAAAAGTGGGCTAAGGGGGTGAGGAGTCCACTCCCAGTTTAAATGTTTTTCCTGAGTGAAAGTAGATGCAGCAAATCTATAGAAGAAGCTATGTGTACCTGACATTTAAGCCACATACATGCATGCACGCACGCACACACACACATGCACACAGAAGTTCACCACTGTGAGATTTGAAATTCATACCTATCTAGTTACACAGTCTAGAGAACACAGTATTAACCACAAGCATCACAGGAGAACTCTGACTTTTAAAGGGAGAGAGTGTGCACTTTTGATAGCATGACCTCATCAGTGTGTTGCAGAGAAATGTTAGTGTTAAAAGCAGGATAAAGTGCAGAGGGAGCTGTATCCAAAGTTAAAGTTTTCTCCTGAGTGGAAGTGGACACAGCACATCTGTTGTTAAAGCTTTACTTATCTGGTACTAAACACACACACACACACACACACACACACACACACACACACACACACACACACACACACAAGTTCATCACTGTCAGAATTGAACCATTTACCTAACTAGTTGCATAATCCTGAGATCACAGAATGAATCACAAGCACCACAGAAGTCTAGCTCTTAAGGGGAGAGAGTGCACTGTTGACAGGTTGATCTAATTTTTATGTTCCAGAAAATATTCTGGTGTTAAAAGTGGGATAAAGTGCAGAGAGAGTTGTGTCCAAAGTTAAAGTTTTCTCCTGCTTTACTTACCTGGTACTAAGCACACACACACACACACACACACACACACACACACACACACACACACACACACACACACACACACACACACATACACGTAAGGTCATCACTGTCAGAACTGAACCATCTACCTAACTAGTTACACAATCTTGAGATCACAGAATGATTCACAAGCACCACAGAAGTTTAGCTCTTAAGGGGAGAGAGTGCACTGTTGACAGGTTGACCTAATTTTTATGTTCCAGAAAAGATGCTGGTGTTAAAAGTGGGATAAAGTGCAGAGAGAGCTGTGTCCAAAGTTCAAGTTTTCTCCTCAGTGGAAGTGGACACAGCATAGCTGTTGTTGAAGCTTTACTTACTTGACACTAGAACTACACACACACAAGTTTACCAGTGTCAGATATGAACCATCTCCCTAACTAGTTACACAATCTAGAGAACACAGTATGGATTGCAAGCATCACAGAAGAAGTCTGACTTTAAAGATGACAAAATGCACATTTTTAAGTATTATGTGGAAAGTGTGAAAAACGTTACACACCATTGAAACAAAGTTGCAAATATAGCCGCTGGAGTTCAAACATAAATTAACAGAGTGAATTAACTGAGTCAGTTTATCACTGTAAAATCCAGAGACATTGTTTTCAAAATTCCATCAACCAATACAGAAGTTGTGCAATCTCATCAAATAATTCTTTGTTGTAATTTTTTAACTCTCTTCCTGAAGTACTTCACAACCAAGCTCAGTTGCATAGCTGATGGCAAAGTATTAGTGCATGCACAATCATATCTTGAGGTGTTGAACTTAGAATGGGAATTAGCAGTAATTTATGGTGCTCCATGCAAGTCTTTGCACATATAAGCAGTATTCACATATATGCACATTTATCTTGACAGTTGCAGCCCTTCACTCCTTATATGTATGGTACAGGCAGGCGTATTATGAAACACATAATGGACCACTCGTTATTGCTTGTGGAAAAATGGCTTATGGAAATAGTATTGAATAAATGAGGTGTATTTGATGATAGAGAATAGGATGAGAAGAGGTGGACATTTTGGAGACAAAAATACACATACAGACATTCTAGGACATCAGTTTATGGTTCATTTCTGCACATAATTTGTGTTGCGTTATCCTACATTTTCGGACCTATATAAAGTTACAAAATCAAATATATGGCTTTTCCTAAGACATCCAATTGTCAATAGTTCTCAAGATATTCAAGGATAGGGTTGACAACAGCAACAATTAACTGTCGAAACTCTACATTTCAGATGTATTGTTGTGTAGAATAAAGTGTTTCCAGTGCTGTTTGACAACATATGCAGTACACTTATACACATGCTATTAAGATGCAAAAACATTAAATAAATGTATGGCAGACATCTGGAGTAGAGCACTTGACAGTACAAAATGAAAGTGTACAGGCAGGAGGATTATCTTTGCTCAATACATAAGTACTCAAGAATTGTCAAGTTTAATTGACAGATTTGAATGGACACTAATAACAGATTCAAGCAATGGAAAATATAGACATCAGCCTTCATCATGGTAAGGACAAATGTAACATCCTATAAAGTGTATATGACATCTATCAGCCTAATACATATGTTACACAAACTGTCTGGCAATAGAATTATCATTCTGTATTTCTATAGCACAGCAGGGCTAAGCACATTGGCCCAAAATGAACTGTGCTGGTGTGGTTGAAATTAAAATCTTCAGCTTTTGCCATAAGACGTTATATGACATTTACTTTCACTCACCATTGGTGCATAATGCCAAACTCCATGCAAAAGCTGAAGACTTTAACTGAGGAATAGAGATTGGGAGACAAGGATGGAGACATAGGAAGAGATTTGCTTATGGTCCATTTCTGCACATCTCTGTGTTACTCTTCAGTTTGTCATCATAATTATTCAAACAGACCTCTACAAGACAGTGCTCCCAATAGGGAGCAAGCAGATTAATAAAGCAGCAGGATAATGATGTGTTATTAAAATGTGTAGCCAACACTTAAACACAAAGGAATCATACAAAATATTCAATAACACTTTGACATAAAACTGGACTTGAACCTTGACAGTATTTCAAAACATAACCACAGACCTGAGTATTATCTGAACACACCATATATGAGCCCCTACTTTACAAAGTTGAAATGTGACAACAGATAGAAGCAAAGGAGAGTGTGTATATATATTCATTTTCATTCCTATCATGACAACTGTAAAATCTCATAATGTGAACATTACATCCAGTAACATAATAAATATGAAGTAGTAAAAATTGATGGTGTAGCAGTAGGAGCAGATAGAGACATGGAGACAGGGATAGTGACAGACAAATAATGTTATATTTTTGTGGGCCATTTTTTAACATCTTTGTGGTGTGCTATTGTTATGTTTGTCCTGATAAGTAATCTGTCATGCTATGTACCATCAAGTGTTTCCAGTAGTAAACATAAGTCGAAAAGTAGAAATATGGTTAAAACAGAACCAGGATAATGGTGGGTTAATAAGATCTGTACACAACACTTACAGATGCAATAATGATACAAATAAAGCATTAAATATGACTTTCACATATTTATGGATTCAGACACTTAACAGTAGGCCAAAAGCATTTTACAGGTGTGAATTATGTCAACACACCACACAGAAAATGTTATAATGACAATTTTAACATTAGTTAAGGCATGCTTTACAACCAGCAGTGTAATAAATGATCCACTACAGAATGCTTCTTAACAATATTTGCAGTCGGAACATCCTACATAGTGTTTATTCAACTCTTCAGCCTGTTCAGCAGAAGATTGGCCTGACTGTACATAGCACAGTGAGGCTAAGCACAGTAGCACAAAGGCACCACAGCAATGTGGCCAAAGGCAAAAAAATTACAACATTTTGCCATACGTTATGTACTTCTATCCCCTTAAGTTACAGAGGCCAGGCATTGCTCAAATGCTGAGGAGATGGGCTGATGACACAGTAGGAGGAAAAGACATACACAGGGATAGACAGAGGCAGGGAGTAAGTAGATTATAACAGAAGCAGTATAATGGTGGCTCTAAGCACTATGTATGCAACAGCTGCACATAAAATAGTTTAATAAAAACAGTCAATAAGAGTTTGACATGTCGAGATTAAAACCCTTGAAAGTGTGCAAAAATCAGTGTATAGATCTACAAATTTTCTCAGCACATCACACAGTAACTCCTAATTGACACAGTTTAAATAACACAATCGAAGGGACAGTGACAACTTACTGAAGCAAAAGGGTCAAAGAGAGAGAGAGAGAGAGAGAGAGAGATAGAGAAATACCAAGAGTTTTGTTTATGGGACAGTGAGGACCAAGTTTATGGTGTGTTACTCTTAGCTGTTTTTACAGTATTACTCTGTCATACTCTGTACAATAAAGTAAAGACAGAAGTCTACTAGCAGATAAAGGCTGTTAAATATATCAGAGATGCAGAATCATGGAAATAAATATTTAAATATAAATGTTTTGTATGAATGAAAACTGCATTTACATATCATTTGGTTAATATCATTTTTTTTATTGGTTGCTTTGTTTTTTTTATAATGTTAAATTTTAATGCGGTTTTTATTGTCTGAAGAAGCATTTTTTTCCACCACAAAAGATCTTACCCCTTGTATATGCATTTATATTTTTTATGAAGTTATTTATTAAAGTTTCTTCCTTTAATTTTTTGCTGTGGTGGCCGATAATATTTATTTCCATGATTCTGTACAATAAAGTGTTTGCTATAGGGAGCAAGAAGGGGTAGGAGAGTATAAACATGATTAAGACATAAGCAGGATAAGGGTGGTTTGCTAAGTCTCCCAATTGGGGACACAATGTTTTCGCAATTGGTTTCTTGCTGCACTATTCAAATGCTATTTTCAGGAAATGTAACTGGAGATAAATACAGATGTTTGCAGTTTAACATATGATAGAATATAAAATGAAATGAAATAATAACTTGACATACAGCTATAATCAAACCCTTGTCACTTTGCAACAAAACATCAGTCTGCAGACAGGGGAATTATATCAACACACCACATATGAACTTCCAGATCATTACATCCAGCAGTTTAAGAGCTGTTAGAGTAACTGTTTTAAAGTAGTGCCTTTACTCTGTATTTACTCTGTATTCCCATAGTGCACAGGATTTAAACACATTTGCATGAAAGTAACCAGTGTAGTGTGGGTGATGACACATTTACCATAACACAGCATTGGTATGCGATGACAACCTTCATGCAAATGCTGAAGACAAAAATGAAGGCTTTTTGATGGGCCATTTCTGGCTATGCATGTTGTGTGTGCATCTGTTTTTGACCAGATTAAATGTGTGAAAAAGGGGTTGATAGGACAGTGCTGAAAATGGAGGGCAAGTCGAAGGTAGAATACAGGTGAAGGGTACAGGAGTTTGCAGGATGTGGTGAAAAGGCACCATAGCCATTGACTTCTTTACAACATAAAAGTAGAAGTTTACACAGACTTTCATGACTTTGCTGAGTCACCACACCAGGGATGAGTGATAACAGTAGAATAATGTTGTACAGCCAATTGAGCCAAATCAAGTATGTCAAAATGGATGAAAATGGTATGACTTATAACATATTGGGTTGTTGGGATTTAAACATTAGTACGATTGAGTGGTACCACCTGGGATTCAAACCCATAAGAAAAAGAAGGATAAGATGTTAAACTTTGCTTATTAACTGTCAGTGACACAGGGGAACTTGTTTTTCAGGATAGCAATTAGAGATATAGCAATTTAAGAATGAATGGAGATCTAGTTCAGATACATCTGTATCTTGGGACTATATGTAAAACTCAGTCTTTGTTGTTATAAATAGATTTCAGATGCATGGAGTTGTATAATCTGAGTAACACATGGTAGGGTGTATTTTATACATACTTCAGAAGACATGCTATCCTAAACACATATGTTATGTGAGGAATCATAATTATATCAAAGCTATTATGCACATCAAACTTCTGCAAGTGCATTTGAAATTAAATATCATCATTGTCATGTTTAACATAATTTACACACATTATATTAGCCTGATATAACAAACTTTAATGATACATTTTTTGCAATAAACATAGTTATGATACTCATTTGTACTGAGTGTTTAGTAGTTCATAATCAATAATTTCTGACAAATGGCATTCTGACACCCATTGTAAAAGTATTGGTAAATGGGATTTGGACCCTGCATCAGCTGTCCTCTTTCTCTAAGCTCATTGAACTTACACCTAGTGCCACAAGGAAACCTACCTGACAAGTGAATTCTCTTCACTGACTACTATCCAGAGTGCTGATGGCCTCACACTGATGCCAAGGTTGTTTGCACTACAGAAAGCAGATCAAATAAAAGTTTTCACCTTTTCCTTCAGCCATGAGCTGTGTTTGTGCACTGGAGAGTGCAAATGCATTATTAAAAAAAGGAAAAAAGGAAAATGACAACAATTAAAGACTATATCTAGCAATGACTGGAGCAAGAAGTGCATTACAGTGACGCATTCATCCTTCTCACACCTCCTTGCCACATCAGAACTTTAATGTCTGGCACACATTATCAGGACTTTAGGTAAGCCAAATAATGAGAATGGGGACAGACAACAGTTCACATGTTGTTAGCAATACTGCAAATAGCTGAGTTTCAAACAACACAACTAAAATGAGTCAATATTCACACACCCCTTTGTAAAATTATTTGTAAACTGGATTTAAACTCTGTATCAACTGTCCTCTTTCTTTAAGCTCACTGCATTAATACCTTCTGCCACAGGGAAAGTTACCTGACAGGTGCATTTTCTTCAATAAATACTATCTAGAGTGCTGATGGTTGTGCACTGCACCAGGCTTGCTTGCATTACAGATGTCAACTTAAATTACATTTTTCACTTTTTTCTCTTTGGCTGTGCACTGTGTTTGTGTATTGTCAAGCTGAATGCAAATGCAAAAGGCATTATACAATATCTTGGGCTGGATTCACGAAGGCTTGCATGAAGTCTAAGAGTAGAGTAAGACTCCATGCAGCCAACATGTCCGCTGAGCGATCCAGGAACAACCGGTAGAGGCGTGCAATAGAGTTCCTAAAATGACTCTTACACGGACAGGGCTAGGATATGCAAATTACCTCAATTGCAGGTGAAAGCTATGCAAATTAGGTAAATTTGCGATCCAGGAAACCCGAACCTGTCCGAGTAAGAGTAGTGTTATTTGCAGAAATGTACTCCATTGACAACTGAGTACGGTTCTGCAAATAGCAAAACAGAGCCATGACAGCTCCAAAAAAGGATGCATCCAGTTGAGGAAGCATGCCAATGGCCAAAAATACAGCCATTGGCAATGTTCATCGATGCAAAATAAAAATAAAATAATTTTTTTTATCTCGATCTCCGATGTTTAAGCGTAGCACAGCACCGCGCAAATGCACTGCACTCTAAAAAAACAGAAAACCAATAATTAAAATCCACAAATGTGGATTTTATTGTAATTCTTAATTTACAATGCAAGGGAATGGCAGGCTGAAGACAACATGGCTACCGAGTAGAGGTTGCTAAAGGGGGAAGCTCAGTCTAAGAGATGTAACCAAGCATTAGTAGGCAATCCTATGCAAATGAGGGTAAGGATAGTGAATCCCAAGTTTACATAGGAAATGGGCACAGTCAGTGGAGTGTAGGAGTAGGATAAGGGGAGTAACAGAGTAGAGGATAGGTGACATCATGAGGGGGTACGTATGAAAGAAGTGAAGCTCATTGGAGCAGAGTGGCATGTGTTTGCTGTCAGTTACTCATCACTGGAAGAGGTTTGTCAACAGGTACCCTAGCTAAAGGCAAGAAATTGAAGGTGTATGCCGTGGATAACACTAAAGTTTCTTGTAGAAGTGCTTGCAACGTGTTTGCGTACGTGTGTGCGCCCGTACATCCGAGTAAGACTGTGTGCATGCGTGTACACCTGTGTGTGCGTTTAAGCTGGAGTAAGCATGTCTAAGGTTGTTTAAAGTTGTGTAAGCACGTTTGTGCCGGTGTGCATGCGTTTTAGCAAGAATAAGCAAGTTTTAGTCCATGTAAGCATGTATGTGCTCGTGTGAGCTGGTGTGAGCGTGTTTGCGCTTGTGTGCGCGGCGCTACCCCCCTGAGGAAACTGAAAGGGAAAAGGAAGCACAACAAATAGTAGGAAGTTAACCAGGGAGTACTAGCAGAGCTAGCAGGTGAAAACAATCAGAATCAGGCAATTACACAGGCAGTACACTAGCTCAGCCCAGCCCAGCACTTAAAACTCTGCAAACAACATTCCACTATGTTTCTCTCAGAGACACTGCAATACTGCAGTAAGCTAATAAAAGTGAAAACTGAAAACGCTTTACTGAGACAAAGAAATGTTAGGGGCTGCCATTGCCGTTATAAGGCGACATATGCAACATGCTGAGGGTGGTGACAATGCAAATGCTGCTGGACAACCCACAGTGAGGAGACGGAGAAGAGTGTACAGGCCCAGGGTAACCTATCAGGGGCTACATGAGCTGGAGATAGTGGAGCACTATAGAGTGGACAGAGACCTCATGCAGCAAATTGTTGAGCTGTGCAGACCACGCCTCACACTCAGAACCAACAGAGGGGAACCCATCCCAGTGGAAAGCAAGGTATGTGTTGGCCTAAGAATATTAGCAACAGGTACCTTCCAGAGACCAACTGGTGATATGATGGGGATATCACAGGCATCAGCATCCAGGGTACGGCACCAGTTCCTGGATGCCATGTCAGCATATGTCGGTGATCATGTATATTTCCCTAATTCCAGTGAGGTATTGGCCAGCAATATGCATCTCTTCCAGCAAGTAGTGGAATACCCTGAGGTAGTGGGTGCAATAGACTGCACGCACATACACATCAAAGCACCAGCTTGTGAGCGAGGTAGGGTCTACTTCAACCGTAAGGGCTTCACCTCCATCAACTGCCAGGTTGTGTGTGATGCCCAGGGCATAATACTGAATGTGTGTGTGCTGGCTGCCCTGGAAGCTACCATGATTCCCATATCTGGCATCTGACACAGCTGTACCAGACATTTGCCAATGGGGACATCCCTCATGGTCACCTAGTGGGGGATGCTGGCTATGCACTGGAGCCGTGGCTGATGACACCCATCAGAAATGCACACACACCTGAACAGGAAAGCCATAATGAGGCACACGCACAAACACAAAATGTAATCGAGCATGTGTTTGGGCTGCTCAAGTCATGGTTCCGGTGCCTGAACACATCTGGTGGAGCCTTGCAGTACTCACCAACTACATGTACCCAAATTGTCATGGTATGTGCTATGCTACATAATATGATCCTGCAAAAACATCTGCAGCAGGACCAGCATAGGCCCGGGCCATACAGCCCCCCACCATTGCCAAGGCCATCACAGGCAGAGCAGGACTCAGAGGAGGAACAACCTGAGCCTGCCCCAGTAGGAAGAAGGAGGCATGCCCGGTATGCTTTGGCCTTGGTAAAGAGGCAACGCATAACACATACACTGGCTCAGTAGGAACCCTGGAAATGATACCTCTCTCTGACACGCACATATAGTAAAAGGGATGCCTAACTTGACACTACCTGTTTTCAAACATGTATAGGGAGGGTAGTATGTGCATCCGACATAGGCAGCCCTGCAGCACCACCTGAGGCATGATTGCCATGTGTTAAGCAATATAAAGCAGTGCTAAACAGCTCTTACCACCATTCAGTATATGTAAACAAAATTGCACACACTAACTAGCACAACTGTGGTCAATGTTGAGCAATATTGGGCAACGTTCAGCAATGTTGGTTAACATTGAGCAATGTTGGACAAGCTTGGTTTAAGTAGGGCATAGCTGAACAAAAGCCAACATGCTCATATTTGCTCTACTGGCCCTTAAGCAGTCTGGTCTGCTCAATATGAAAATATAAAGTTGTGACAGGCCTCGAACCCAGGATACAATGCACTACAGTCATAGTACTGAACCACTAAACCATGACACTATTTCAGTGGTCAACCTGTATGAAGAAATGTTGATAAATCTATGCAAACTATCTCATGGAAACCCTGCAGGCACAGCATAATCCCTGTTGAGTTATGACACAAAGGTGAGCCCTGCAGTAAGAATAGAACCTGATTTTCAACACACATATAGTATAAATGTTAATGTTGGTCATGTTTACACACATCAACAAATGTAGTGGATCTCAGACAGCAACATACTGAAAGGTCACACTGGGCATGCTCACACACTTAGGCCATGTCTGAGTACAGCAGTGGGCCACACATATCCGGCAGTTGCATGTGTTAACCCAGGAACCTATCACTATTCACCAATCTGCCTTGTGCACACAGTTATATGACAACAGACACATATATAATATGGTGGAACCCTGTCATAATCAAATATGTTCTGCAGATCCTTAGGTTGTTCATAGAAAGTGGGAAAGCAAAGAAGATAAAAAACCTGTAATCAGTATCATTAATAAACAATGTGCAGCCCGAACATTATCATAGGTTCATAGGTTGATACTAGGCTATCTGCCCTAGGGCAAGTATAAGCCTAGCCAGAGTGTGTTTGGCTTTCGCAACCCTGTTAGATTAGTAAACTGTGCCTGTGAATAGTAGGTCACACAAGATAGCCCATTTACATTTAGTTTATTGTGCCTCTGTCTAGCAGGGACCCAGAAGATATCCCAGAGGTAAACATATGATCACCCATCCACTTGTCAAGATGTCTCCTGTAGGTGGTCAGTGGGGGGCTCTGCCTATGTGGGACTGTGATCTCATTCTAGAGTGAGTGGAGCCTCTGGGATAAGAATCGGCCCCTCCAGCATGTCCTATTAATATCTGTGCTGAGGTTTACATCCCTGGAGTGTGTAGCTCAAAGGGATTCGGATATTCTGTTTTGGAGCATGTCCATTAATTCTGGGTTGGACATTGCTTTAAACAACAGGCACAGATTGCATCCGAGTAGACGGTAAGCGACTGAGTAGAGCTGGAGTTACTTTACCCGAACTGCGCAGGGCATCTGTGTGAGCCCCTAGATCTACTTGGTGAGGTACTTTCATGGCCATTACAGTTGCTGCAGGTGTCGAGTAAGATACATCCCAAATGGGGCATTGTATCCAAGCATGGGCCTGATGAGTATAGGGGCACAATGACCTCACTTGATCTAGATGTGAAACCTTATGGGATAAGGTGGGCTATATAGAAGGTCTGTCTAACCACTTTGGCAACATGATTGTCAAAGGCGAGAGTACTAACTACTTGTGTCACCAAATCCCTAATAACTCCTACTATACTTAATGGATTACCACTTATGTGGTAATGTGTGGGCACGTTGTTATTCCCAAAGGGGATGACTATGCATCTAATGACATTTAGCTGTAGACCATGGCTCTGGCACCAGTTATCCATCTCTGTGAAACCCTTTTTCAGGATGCTTGTGCCAGCTGGAGAGTTGATTATGGCACCCAGTTTGCAGTCATCTGCAAACATGGTCAGCCACATTCCTCCTGTGTTAGCCTGTACGTCAGAGAAATATATACTGAGCAAGAGAGGTCCCAGGACTGAGCCTTGTGGGATGTCATGTGTAACTGGTGTATAGTCAGACATGGCACCTGCAATACTGACCATGTGGGTGCTATCCCTGATCCAGTTAGCAATCCATCTTGTGACATATGTGTCGATATTGAAGCTGGTGAGCTTATGTATAATGTCCGAGTGGGGTATTGTGTTTAATGGTTTTGTGAGGTCCAGGTAGGCTGTGTGGACAACCTTCCCTACGTCTATGGACCTGGTAACTGTTTAAAGAAGTCAACCAGGTTCAAGAGACAAGATCTGCTCACAACAAAGCCGAATTGGGTAGGATCCAGTGTCTGTAGGTTCCCGATGTCTATGCGTATGAGTTCCATGATGATACGCTCCATAGCTTTGCAGACCAGGCTAGTTAGGCTTATAGGCTGTTAGTGTCTGGGGTCCGTTGTGGCACCACCTCTGTGGAGCGGGACCACTGTTGCTGTATGCCATTCCTTGGGTACATATCCTGTAGTAACTCTGATATTGAACAGTGACTTAATGTGAGGGTTACGTTCGTCATGAAGCTCGTGTAAGACGCAGGTCGGGACACTGTCCAGTCCCATTGATGCTGTGTTGTCTACTTTGGTGAGGGCACCACTCACCTGTTCATCTGTGATGTCAGGGAGGCTATACTCTGTTGGGATGGACATTTGCTCTTTAGGGGGGATGGGGGTGAGACATTTGCACTGAACCTGTTTGCCATGATGTTGGCAATGTCTGTGGGTTCAGTGTATGTTTTGTCATTATGCAGTAACTCACAGCATATGTGGGAGTTTCCACCCAGGTTCCTGACATAACTAAAGAAGGCCTTGTGATTGTCCTTAGTGTCTGGTGCAATTTTCCGTTAGAAGCGGGCCTTAGATGAATTCATGACTGATCGTAGCTTTTTGCTAGTACTGATCAGAGATGCTTTCCCATTTTGGAATTGTGCTCTATCATGTAGTAGCCTCCTCCTTTCGTTATATAGCTTATTAATGGCCGGGGTCCACCATACAGGTTCCCTGCCTTTGGAGGAGTGAGTCTTGTTGTTATTTGGGATAGCATGGTCCATGCATTCCACTAGGTGTCCATAGAATGTGTTTGTAAAGGATTCAGCGGTCTGAGCCTTATTTACCACTGTCCCAGGGTCTTTGAAGGATACCACCTTGGTTTGGAGAAGTGTGATGTTTGCTTTTGAGAAGTTCTTCACCGAGATTACCTAGGATGGGGGTGGGGACGGGATATGGATGTCCAGTGAGATAAATGTATGGTCTGACCTTACCAATGAGGGGTATACCTATGGTATGGAACATAGAGTCCCCATGTTGGTGATGATGAAGTCCAATATGTTTTCCCCTCTTGTGGGTGTGGTGACCAGTTGTGCCATAGCATTTGAGTTTATAAATTCTAGCAACTGTTGGGAGAGGGTGTTGGGGCTTGAGTAGTATTCCCAGTCAATGTTTGGGTAGTTGAAGTCACCAATATAATGGTGTTAGGAGAGACCTTCATATTCTCCAGTGTTCCCAGGAAAGCCGAGTGGGGTTCCTGAGTTTGGGAGGGTGGTCTGTAGCAGGCTACAAACTGAAAGGCAGTTTTGCCCACTGTTAGTTGCACATGTATGGTCTCCGATGCTTCGTGCAGTGCTACTAACATGGAGGTGTGTGTATCTGTAATGTATATCGATACTTCCCCTATTTTTGTTGGCCGGTCCAAGTCTTATGGCTGAAAAGCATGGTATGAAGTATAACCTGGTAGTGCTGGTGTGCTTTCAGGAGCCTGAACCAGGTGTCTCTTACTGCACAGATATTGACATTCTCCATACTGAGGAGAGTCC
Organism: Protopterus annectens; assembly: GCF_019279795.1. Lineage (NCBI taxonomy): Eukaryota > Metazoa > Chordata > Ceratodontiformes > Protopteridae > Protopterus > Protopterus annectens. Next base: position 1,523,214,342 of record NC_056744.1, read on the forward strand.
TGAGTGCTTGCATGTTGAGGATTAGACTTCTGGTGTTGAACAGCATTACCCTTAGTTTCTTTTACCTTGTAACATCTATGGAGGTGGGTTTGTCTTTTGAGCCTTGCCTAAAAAAGGCACTATGGGGGTGGCAAGAGCCTTAGCCAGTATTTGAAAGTCCAGGGGTGACAGGTGTAAGCCATCCATAGCGAAGCTACGTGGCATGTCGAGCATGTCATCCCAAGCTGACAGACACTGGATCCCCTTTGAATGACACCAATATGTTAGCCAACTGTTAAAATTGATCAGTTTGTCTGTATACTGTGACATCATTCTTGGTGAGGGTAAGATGCTACACAAGGTCAGGGCTATATGATCAGAGAGCTCCTCTATGTCTCTTGTCATGTAGTTCAGGGAGGAATGTCTGAGGTTATTCACACCAGCATTAACAATGATGGAGCCATATTTGTACTTGCTTTGGAGTGACCTGAGTGCGTGTGTTATGTGGCGGATCCTGGCACCCGACAGACAGCTCAAAGTGACCTTCTCCTTGTTCAGCCTGGTGAGTGGGATGTCAGTGTGTCTGACATTAAGAGTTACCTATTATAAGTGTATTAGGTGTGTTGTTTAGCCCTAAGGGCAGTGAATGTGTGGCACACTAACTTTGTGAACTATGTGATATGTGGGTATTGTTGTGGGGTAGCAGTTGTTTGGCTATCTGCTTTGGAGGTCTCTGCTGCTTAGGCAGAGTTTATTTAGAGCCTCCAAGTATGTTTTTGTGTGGTAATGTATTGTGTTTGCTGTTGCTATAGGTCTATGTGAGACTGGATATGTGGTGTGTGTGGTTACCTTCACCACCATATAGACTGTGCCAGTCATGGGTCAAGAGAGCTCAGCCTCCTGTTTGTCTATATAGTTGCATCTCTCACATATATCTGAGTTTGTTGGGAAGAGGAGAGGGTTGTCTGTGTACATAAGGCAGTTGTAACATTGTGTCAAAATTCCAAGATTCACCAGCTGGACTGGAGAGTACACACGAAACTGACCTTTGGACATGCCAGGATATTATGATGACATACTCTGTTGACTGATCACAAAGGATCAGTAGAGTGTTAAGTGTGTAAAAGAGTATAACAGGGGTTTTGTGCTCAGGTTTGTCTGTGTTTTGGAAATATTATCTGCGAAGGAGTCCAGACAGAACCATGACACCTCCTTCAGCTATGTCATAAATAGCAATGTACACTCATATATGTCCTGAGTCAGGGCCAACTGTACCGACTGACAATGCTGGCATCCTGTCAGACAGGCCCATATATACATACCCACCTCCCACTGACAAAAGGCCCTATCATCATACCAGGAGATATCACATGTAGAATGGGTAAACAGTTCCTCCCAAAGCCGAAAACATGGCATCAATTGGAGTACTATGTTTCCCTATATGTGTCATAAGTGAACTACAGAACAAATAGACCCTGCACCTGAACAGTCTGTTGAGCCTCACCCTCTCTACAGGATCTGAAACTGTTGAATGTGTTACAGCAACATATGGCACACCCCCACAAGTGTTGGTGCAAAACAGACCATGGGAACTATAGTCCTATAAGCCTATGAAGTCTGATCTGCAAGGCCATGGAGTCCATCATGATTGAAGTCATAAACAGAGCTATTGGAAGCCAACAAACACACAACCCTACCAACTGTGGTATGTTCATGGGCAGATCTTGGTTCCCAAACCTGCTAGACTGTTTGCAAGGCAGCCACCCAGGACATACATCACTGAAAGGAGCTACACACGTCCCACATACACTTTGAATAGCCCTTTTTCAACATCCCAGACACATGTCGTATCCACAAAATCAACAATATGTGCATAAATATGTATTGTCATATGAAGGAATGGCAATTTGTCCACAGATAGATCACACAAGCTAAGAATTGTGGAGTCCTGTTCAAGCTGTTAACACCTGCTGAACCACATGGTTCATTCCTGGGATTGCATAAAACAAAGTGCACACACATTACTATGTCCAGTCTGATGATGTCAGCATCCTACAAATATAGCAGGAGAAAAGAAACCACCCAGTAAAGCATATAGCACGTTGTGTTAATGCGTATCTCTCTAGTATCATTACATAGTTAGGTAGGGATTTGAATCCTGGAATTGTTGAGTGTGTGTGGGGGGTGTTTGTGTGTGTGTGATTTCCTTTGAGAGGAGTTCTCTTTTTGGAGACTGGGAAAACACATTAAAAGAGGTACATTCCTCTTTGGCAAGTCTGATGATGTCAGTATCCCACAAGTACAGCAGTGGAAATGAAAACTCCCAGTCAAGCATATAGCATGTCATGTTAATGCGTACTACTCTAGTATCATAAAATAGTTCGGTAGGGGTTTTAATCCTGCAATTGCTGAGTGTGTTTGTGACACTGTTCATCAATGTGTTGTGGGTTTTGCTTTTACTACTGTATGACATATCAGTAAAACAACAGTATGTGTATTGCACACTTCAGGTATCTGTGTGGCAAATACATATATGTACATGTGACCTCAATTGGTAACTGTGTGGAAAAGACATATATGTACATGTGACCTCAATTACTTCATAGGTGTGAAGCCTGCTTTCGACACGAATACATCTGTTACCTTTGACAGTTTGTGCTGCTGCTTCTCAGACCGTAGATCACATATGTATGTATGTGACAAGGCCAGCCACTGTAGTGATCTGTGCCCTAGGTCATCTGTGTCACACACACACGACAGTTTCTATAGAATAGTGTGAGTGAGGGTTCATGGCTGGGGCATATTTCAGACATGTTCAAACACAACACAGTCTGTCAATAATGGGCATTCATTATAGGTGTACAACAACTCCGTGGATATGCATACAGACCCCTTACTGCTTATGTGATACACTGAGGGACATCAGCATACCTTTGTAAATGTAAAAAAGGACAGATGACATCACATGTGGCTGTATGTACACATTGGCACCCCTGCTACATGTTGTGGGCTACTACCAATGTGGTACTGTCAGGATACTATGTATAGTAAATGTGGATAACTATGCTATAGTAGGCTTATAGCTTCACAGCATGGGTTGGTCAACAGGTATCTGTCTGTATGATACCCTTGTGAAGGATAAGTGTCTAATCCGGAGAATGCATTGTAGGTCACTGTATGCATTACCAGATGTGGACGGACATATCCCTAGTGTGTCTGCTTGTACCTAGGATAGCCACATGCCAAACAGGAGTGGTCATGGGAATGTGTGGCGGTCAATACCACTGGTTACTGGTATAGTATAGTACCGGAAGGATTCAAATGCTACTGTATATCCTACAGCTGTGTGTCAGTTGTCAAGACATCATCTAACAATTGGTTAAAATCAGGCTGTTGAGGTTATGTACACTACCAGAATGCAAAACAATGACCGATATTAACAGTATCACCCACAGCATAGTGTCAAACCATGTCATACACACATGTGTACCCAAGTTGGAACATATGTGTAGTAAAATGCATACTGGCCACCAATAGGAAATATGAAGTGTTAACACTGTGTAATACAGGGCATGTCACCCTTCCCATGTGTCCACCATGCACGTACATGCAGACAGTGCACCTTCACCATGTTCACAAATGTACACCTGCAAATCTGTACTGCACACATCATACACGTACAGTCCACTTACCAACACATGCTGCCAGTACCACACATATCAGCCAAATGGCACATTGGCAGACAATCCATTTTTGGAATTAACACTGGTGTAAACAATACTACATTGATAATCATAGCTTTAATGCATCATGCCTGCTCATATATACCTACAAGGATATCATTACACTTTACTGTTGACAACATGCTAACATTGCTACACTGCTATTAGGTCACTCTGTGCATCAGCACCATGTTAGCCTGTTCCTGCATCAATGTCACAGATGACAGGAGGTGGCACAGTTTCATCATATGCACAAGGTGTGTTATTGGTTTTCCAGAGCCCGACAATGACCCATCCAATCGACGTGTGTGTGTGTGTGTGTGTGTGTGTGTGTGTGTGTGTGTGTGTGTGTGTGTGTGTGTGTGTGTGTGTGTGTGTGTGTGTGTGTGTGTGTGTGTGGGACAACAGTACAGTATGGGTCAGTGTTGCTGTAATGTGTGTGTGTATGTTTTAGCCCTAGGTGTTTGGTTTATGCATGTGTGTCTGCATGCACACAGTTCCCCCTTGTGGCTGCCAAATATGAGAGGTTGTGGGACAGCCACAGACTGTACCTGCCAGGCTGTACAGATCACCGTCTCCGGCCATGGACACAGCACCTGTGCCTGGCAGAGGTGACATGGACAGTATCGTGTACCAAGCCAGACTGGGTACTATCGTCAGAGGCAGAGGGATGTCAACTGGTCCCATGTCCCTGCTGGGACTGGCCAGAGCCACGTGTACGTGGTCATCTAGGATGGTCTATCGACAGCCCAGCCCCAACATTGCTGGGGCTGGTATGGCCACTACGGGAGTGGCTGAGACTTGTGTGCCGTCCTCGACGACTGCTAGCTGATGATGTTGCTGGCATACATCCACGTCGATGTCTTAGCCATCCTGCACTGTCCTGGCGCATGGACATTGCATTGCAGAGGACATCTAGTGTCTCCCTCAATGTCTATCAATGACATCGGTGTAATTACAGATGGCACCGGCAAGGTCACGGATACTGTCATTGATAGCGGTGTATGAGACCTCTACGCCCTTAGTCCCTGCCTGGTGTACCGTTCCATATGTGCCTGTGCCTGCATTACAGCCCAGAACATACCTGAGGTTGTGAGACCTGTGGGGGCACGTCTGCCAGGGGCATTATGACCAGCAGTGCTCCCACGAGAACCCCTGGACATATGCCTATGTGGTACCATTCCAGATGTCTGGGTATGGCTGCTATGTGGGGTTGCACATGCCATAGATACCACACTATCCTGCTATGCCTACTGTATGCTGTTCCTCAGCTAAGGCCATTGGTGTTGAAGGATGTATTGGCAGTATGTATGTGCGCATAGATGGGGTAAAAAGCTGTGTACTGTTGATTGGAGGACCAACGACAGACCCTGTCAAACCTGCCTGTGCCACAACACATGTATCATCATGTCCACTATTTGTGGCAGTGACTTCAGGTTCCCTGCTGCACTCATCCAACAATACCTCAGCACCTGTGAGAGGGAGGCAGGAAACACACTTTACCATCTGTACAGGATGTTAAAACACATGCACACATGCACACAGGAACACATGCACACATGCACACATGAACACATGCACACATGAACACATGCACACATGGACACATGCACACATGGACACATGCACACATGAACACATGCACACATGCACACATGCACACATGAACACATGCACACAAATACACTACATTCACACACACACACACACACACACACACACACACACACACACACACACACACACACACACACACACACACACACACACACCAACAGCAATATGGAACATATTCATTAGTGGTTGATGGTGGAGTACAGTATCACAAGCCAAAGAGTCCTATCACACGTGTCAGCATGCAGGATGTGTGTTGCTCAACAACATGCAGTGCAAGTGTAGAGAGTCCTTGTTGATAACAGTATACATGTCGTTGATGCATGTGTTGTTCAATTATTGGCCTCACCCTGGAACACAATGGGTACATGGACACAACATTGCTGTGCAAGTCTGAAATGCTTTTCAATGTCCTGTGCACCATCACTCATAGGTATACATACCATGGCTGGATGCACACAACTGTCAGGTGTATAGCAATGAATGCTATGTGTAGTACTGTAGTTACTGTAACTGGATGTAGTGTAGTATCATGAGTCATCATCAGGCAGCATCATGTGGTTACTCAAGGCCACTAATGTATGTCACACTGGCAACTATCTTGCTGTACCTGACCTGCAACACTTTGGCTACATTAACCATTTCACAGCCAGTTGTTACGTGGGTATGTAAGGTATTCAATAGGGAGCATTGCCTAACATGAATGCGTTGTGTGTTGAAGTATGTCACACCACCCCATGATAGGCCTCTACCCCTCAGGTATATTATGTGTGCTGTGTTGATGACATTTGGGATACTGGAGTATGACCTTACAGCAGGTGTCTACATATACCATGTGTATCATATTAACACTGCATATGACAAAGTGGTGTATGTTGTGTGCATGTGCATTGACTCTGCCTATACAATGTCCACTACAGTGTACCACAATTGGTTGGTATGCTCTGTGTATTGCATGTGTTTGAGGCAGCTACTCATGTTACTGGGATGTGCATAGCCCCACAGGAACATGCAGAGCATGCATTATGTGTAGGTGTTTTACATGTGTATATGGCCTACAAGTCTCCTATGACATGCACATATTATATGCTATATTAAATGTAGAACACTCACCAGCCTGGGTCTGCTGTCTTGCTATCACACCAGAGGGACCTACAAGGATATGAGACAGTTTGTCAGTGTCAACAACTTTGGCATTGCTGCTGTGTGTTTGCAATTTTACAGTAGTACAAGAGGTGACAGTCACAGGCATACAGATTATGCTCCAAATTATCAGTATTGCATGACACCAGGCTCCACATCTTCTGAATACACAGTACATATCTAATAAATGCATGTTCTAACAATTGAGCTAACAGTAGTCTACAAATATGCCATGTTATCTGCAGGCTCTGTATCGACGTGCTGGGTGACTCCGGCCTCCATAATGACACATGTCTGTTGTACTGGTTGGCCAGGAGCCACCACGCTGAGGAGCAGCTCTTCCACTCTGGTGAGGGGGGATGTGTTGCTGCACCACCACCTGTGGCAAGCTGTTGTCTGTGGACATCGGAGGCATGCTGCCGGACATGTCTGATTAAATCACTGCAATGATGGCGTACCTGCTCATAAGTGTGATAGCCTAGTGGGAAACTGTGTATATCATGATATGTAGTGCTGTAGCCCTAATCCCAGCAAAAGATATGTATGCTATTGCTAGGCAGGAAAAGCAGTATGGCATATGGTGTGATGTAGTCCCATGGTGTTGACCAGAGTGTGCCATTGTAGGCTAAATGACAACTGCTAATGAGGACCTTCATTTGCTATTGATAGGTAGTTAGTTCCAGAGTATGGTATGTGTCTGAGATGATAATGTACCACTCCAGCCTGTTCTGCTTTTTGACGTTACAGGGTTTAGATCAGCACAGTGTGTAGCTTGTATGGAGTTTAATGTTTATATGGAGCATGTCCAACACCTGTGGTTTTGGTATAGCTTTGTATGTTAGGCAGAGGTTGCCTCTGGGTAGGTGGTATGCGACACAGTGTAGCTGTGGTTTTGTAAGACAGTCTGCATAGAGGCATCTGTTTGAGTCTGGTAATACTCTTTGTGAGGTATGTGTCTGGCATCTACAGTTGCTGTGGATGTCTTCTGAGGTCCATACCAATAGGGCCATTGTACTCTATGATGGGTGTTATGACTGATGAGTAGAGTGGAACACTGACCTCTTTTTCCATGGATGACACACCTTTTCTGATGACATGTGGACCGTACTCAGTTTACATGACTAGTGGGGCACTGTGATTATCAAAAGGGACACTACTGTCCACCTGTGTCCCGTAGTCTCTTATCACACTTTCGGTTTTGAGTAGACTACCACCTATGTGGTAGTTCATGGGTACAGGGATTTTAACAAAAGGAATGGCAATGCATTTACAACATTGAGCTTGAGCGTACATATGAACATCCATTGGTGTACATATAGATATACATATAGGCACATATACAGTCCACCTTTCATGGTGGGAATATCAATTATGCAAAGGTTGAGAGGGATACAGTTATGTAATGATATTGCACAGTCTTGTGCAGAATGCATGGAAGGTATTCTCAGCCCATGTATCTTTAGCAGGACCCCCTATCTGGAAGACTAAAAACCTAACAAATCATATCCACGGCGTTTAAACACCACATGTCATATGCCAGCACTGTATGCTGTCTTGTTTGTCACACACTACAACCTACATATAAATATGCACATAACAACCTGCACCAACATATAAATGTCCACCCTTCACAAACAGTTGCAGTATGTCCCTTGCTCTATGCACATGTTCAGATGCTAATATATCAGACACATAAATATCTCTCCATATGTGTGTGCCATACACACACAGGTTCCACACTGTTGTAAGTCCATACACCTCACGGATGACTGGTTGGGCCTTGCTACAACATGGACAGTTGTCACATGTGTGCATACAATAATAGTACAGGGAGTATGTATAGCTGCAAATGCTAACATTACTATACTAGCCTGGTACAGCAGTTGTCAATGCTAAGCTACACATTATGTGACTATCATGCATGTCTTACTCTGTCACATCCAAGTTTATATAGGTGTTTGCACTACTCCCCCAAACTGCCATTATATGCAGTACTGTACAGACCATAGATAACATGTTCAGATGTTTGACATATAATGCTGAGCTACATATGTCACAGTTATGTCCCACTGCACACAGCTACGCACTGATTTGTCCATGGCAGTAGTTATGCATGGCATCAGTGCATACATACCTACTGCTGCCACATATGCATGTTTCAGAGTATGTACAGTACTATTCATCAACATCGGGCCGGATTCATGAAGGCTTGCATGGAGTTTTAGAGTAGAGTAAGACTCCATGCAGCCATCATGTCCGATGAGCGATCCAGGAACAGCCTGTAGGGGCGTGTAAGAGATCTCCTAAAATGGCTCTTACATGGACAGGGTTGGGATATGCAAATTACCTCAATTGCAGGTGAAAGGCATGCAAATGAGGTAGATTTGTGATTCAGGAAACCCGAACCTGTCTGAGTAAGAGCAGTGTTATTTGCAGAAATGTACTCAGTTGACAACTGAGTACCATTCTGCAAATAGCAAAACAGAGCCATGACAGCTCCAAATAAAGGTTGCATCCAGTGCAGGAAGCATGCCAATGGCCAAATATACGGCCATTGGAAATGTTTCCTGATGCAATATGAAAGTAAAAATATATATTTTTTGCTGATTTCTGATGTTTAAGTGTAGCGCAGCACCGCGCAAATGGGCTGTGCTCTAAAACCCAGAATACTAAAAATTAAAACCCATAAATGTGGATTTTATTGAAATTGTTAATGTACAATGCAAGGGAATGGCAGGCTGAAGACAACATGGTCACCGAGTAGAGGTTGCTAAGAGGGGAAGCTCAGTCTAAGAGATGTAACCAAGCATCAGTAGGCAATCCTATGTAAATGAGTGTTAGGATAGTGAATCGCAAGTTTACATAGCAAATGAGCACAGTCAGTGGAGTGTAGGAGTAGGATATGGGGAGTAACAGAGTAGAAGATAGGTGACATCATGAGGGGGGGGTATGTCTGAAAGAAGTGAAGCTCATTGGAGCAGAGTGGCATGTGTCAGCTGTCATTTATACATCATGGAAAGAGGTGTGCAAACAGGTAGGCTAGGGAAAGCCAAGAAATGGAAGGTGTATGCCGTGGATAACACCAAAGTTTCTTGCTGAATGGGTATGCGCATGTGTGCACGCGTGTCAACCCGAGTAAGACAGAGTGTGTGCATGTAAGCATCAGTGCGGGCGTTTAAGCTGGAGTAAGCATGTATAAGGTTGTTTAAAGAGTTGTAAGCGCGTTTGCGCTGGTGTGCTCGTGTTTTAACCCAAATAAGCAAGTTTTAGTCCATGTAAGCATGTGTGTGCGTGTTAGCTGCTGTGCATGTGTTTGCGCTTGTGTGCACGGTGCTGCCCCCTCTGAGGAAAAAGAAAGGAAAAAGGAAGCACAACAAATAGTAGGAAGCTACCAGGGAGTACTAGCAGAGCTAGCAGAGGAAAACAATCAGAATCAGGCAATTACACAGGCAGTACACTAGCCCAGCCCAGCCTAGCACTTAAAACTCTACAAACAACAGTCCAGTATGTTTCTCACAACAGACACTGCAGTAAGCTAATAGAAGTGAAAACTGAAAAAGCTTTACTGAGACAAAGAAATGTTAGGAGCTGCCATTGCTGTTATAAGGCAACATATGCAACATGCTGAGGGTGGTGACAATGGAAATGCTGCTGGACAACCCACAGTGAGGAGACGGAGAAGAGTGTACAGGCCCAGGGTAACCTACCAGGGGCTACATGAGCTGGAGATAGTGGAGCACTATAGAGTGGACAGAGAGCTCCTGCAGCAAATTTTTGAGCTGTGCAGGCCACACCTCACACACAGAACCAACAGAGGGGAACCCATCCCAGTGGAAACCAAGGTATGTGTTGGCCTAAGAATATTAACAACAGGTACCTTCCAGAGACCAACTGGTGATATGATGGGGATATCACAGGCATCAGCATCCAGAGTACTACACCAGTTCCTGGATGCCATGTCAGCACATGTCAGTGATCATGTATATTTCCCCAATTCCCGTGAGGTATTGGCCAGCAATATGCGTCTCTTCCAGCAAATAGCGGAATACCCTGAGGTAGTGGGTGCAATAGACTGCACGCACATATGCATCAAAGCACCAGCCAGCGAGTGGGGTAGGGTCTACTTCAACTGCAAGGGCTTCCCCTCCATCAACTGCCAGGTCATGTGTGATGCCCAGGGCATAATACTGAATGTGTGTGCAGGCTGCCCTGGAAGCTACCATGATTCCCATATCTGGCATCTGGCACAGCTGTACCAGACATTTGCCAATGGGGACATCCCACATGGTCACCTAGTGGAGGATGCTGGCTATGCACTGGAGCCGTGGCTGATGACACCCATCAGAAACACACACACACCCGAACAGGAACGTCATAATGAGGCACACGCACAAACACGAAATGTAATAGAGCATGTGTTTGGGCTGCTCAAGTCACAGTTCCGGTGCCTGGACACATCTGGTGGAGCCTTGCAGTACTCACCAACTACATGTACCCAAATTGTCATGGTATGTGCTATGCTACATAATATGATCCTGCGAAAACAGCTGCAGCAGGACCAGCATAGGCCTGGGCCAAACAGCCCCCCACCATTGCCAAGGCCATTACAGGCAGAGCGTGACTCAGAGGAGGAACAACCTGAGCCTGCCCCAGTAGGCAGAAGGAGGCATGCACAGTATGCTTTGGCCTTGGCAAAGAGGCAATGCAGAGCACATACACTGGCTCAGTAGGAACTCTGGAAATGATACCTCTTTCCAACTGGCACATATAGTAAAAGGGATGCCTAAGTTGACACTACCTGCTTTCAAACATGTACAGGGAGTGTAGTATATGCATCCGACATAGGCAGCCCTGCAGCACCACCTAAGGCATGATTGCCATGTGTTAAGCAATATAAAGCAGTGTTAAACAGCATTTACCACCATGTAGTATATGCAAACAAAATCGCACACACCAACTAGCACAACTGTGGTCAATGTTCAGTAATATTGGGCAACGTCCAGCAATGTTGGTGAATATTGAGCAATGTTGGACAAGCCTGGTATAAGTAGGGCATAGCTGAACAAAAGCCAACATGCTCATATTTGCTTAACAGGCCCTTAAGCAGTCTGATCTGCTCAGTATGAAAATATAAAGCAGTGATGGGCCTCGAACCCAAGATATTATGCACTATAGCCAAAGTACTGAACCACTAAACCATCACAGTATTGCAGTGGTCAGCCTGTATGAAGGAATGTTGATAAGTCTATGCAAAGTATTTCATGGAAACCCTGCAGGCACAGCATAATCCTTGTTGAGTTATGACACAAAGGTGAGTCCTGCAGTGAGAACAGAACCTGACTTCTAACACACACAGTATAAATGTTAATATCGGTTATGTTCGCACACATCAACCAATGTAGTGGACCTCAGATAACAACATACTGAAAGCTCACACTGGGCATGCTCACACACTTGAATAAATGAGACAACTGTCAGGCAACAAAACACGGAGTGGCAGAACTGGACATGCTCACACACTTAGGCCATGTCTGAGTACAGCAGTGGGCCATGCATATCTGGCAGTTGAATGTGTTAACCCAGGAACCTGTCACTATACAGCAATCCGCCCTGTGCACACAGTCATATGAAAACAGACACATCTATAATATAGTGAAACCCTGTCATAATCAAATATGTTCTGCAGATACCAAAGTTGTTCATAGAAACTGGTAAAGCAAAGATGATAAAGACCTGCAAACAGTATCAGCAATAAACATTGTGCATCTTGAACATTAGCATAGGTTCAGAGGTCAATACTAGGCTATCAGCCCTCGGGCATGTACAAGCCTAGCAAGAGTGTGTTTGGCATTCGCAACCCTGTCAGATTACTACACTGTGTGTGTGAATAGTAGGTCAAACAAGATAGCCCATGTACGTTTAGGCTAGTGTGCCTCTGTCTAGCAGGGACACAGAAGATATCCCAGGGGTAAACATACGATCACCCATACAGTCATCAAGATGTCTCCTGTAGGTGGTCAGTGGGTGGCTCTGCCTATGTGAAACTGGGATTACATTCTGAAGTAAGTGGAGCCTCTGGGATATGAATCTGTCCCTCCACAATGTCCTATTAACATTTGTGCTGGGGTATACGTCCCTGGAGTGTGTAGCTCCAAGGGAGTTGGATATCCTGAGGTGGAGCATGTCCAGTAATTCTGGGTTGGGTATATCTGTAAACAACAGGCACACATCATATCCGAGTAGGTGGTAAGCGAATGAGTAGAGCTGGAGTTACTGCGTCTGAACTGTGCAGGGCATCTGTGTGAGTCCCTAGATCTGCTTGGTGAGGAACTTCCGTGGCCAGTACAGTTGCTGCAGGTGTCGGGTAAGGTACACCCCAAATGTAGCATTGTAACCAAGCATGGATGTGATGAGTATAGGGGCACAATGACCTCACTCGATCTAGATGTGAAACCATATGGGATAAGGTGGCCCACATAGAAGGTGTGTCCAACCACTTTGGCAACGTAAATGTCAAAGGCGACAGTACGAACAAGTCATGTCCCCAAACCCCTAACAACTCCTACCATATGTAATGGAGTACTACCTATGTGGTAATGTGTGGGCATGTTGTTATTCCCAAAGGGGATGACTATGCAACTAATGGCATTTAGCTGTAGGCCATGGCTCAGGCACCAGTCATCCATCTCTGTGAGACCCTGTTTGAGTATGCATGTGGCAGCTGGAGAGTTGATCATGGCACCCAGTTTGCAGTCAAGTGCAAACATGTTCAGCCATATTCCCCCCTGTGGTAACCTGTATGTCAGACAAATACATACTGAACAAGAGAGGTCCCAGGACCGAGCCGTGTGGGATGCCATGTGTAACTGGTGTATAGTCAGACATGGCACCTGCATTTCTGACCATGTGGGTGCTATCCCTGATCCAGGTATCAATTCATCGTGTGAGATATGTGTCCATATCGATTCTGGTGAGCCTATGCATAATGGCCCAGTGGGTTATTTTGTTGAAGGGTTTTGCAGGGTTCAGGTAGGCTGTGTGGACAGCCATCCCTATGTCAATGGACCTGTTAGCCATTTAAAGAATACAAACAGGTTCAAGAGGCAAGATCTGCCCACAACAATGCTGAAATGTGTAGGACACAGTGTCTGTAGGTTCCCGATGTCTATGTGTATGAGTCCCATGACAATATGCTCCATAGCTTTGCAGAACAGGCTACTTAGGCTTATAGGGCAATATTATCTGTGGTCCATTGTGGCACCAACTCTGTGGAGCAGGACCACTGTCACTGTATGCCATTCCTTGGGTACATATCCTGTGGTAACTCCGATATTGAACAGTGATATAATGTGAGGGTTGCGTCTGTCATGATGCTCGTGTAAGATGCAGGCTGGGACACCATCTGGTCGCATTGATACTGTGATGTACGCTTTGGGGAGGGCAGCACTCACCTGTTACTGTGTGATGTCAGGGAGGTTATACTCTGTTGGGATGGATAGTTGCTCCTTAGGGGGGATGGGTGGGAGACATCTGCACTGAACCTGTTTGCCAGGATGTTGGCAATGCCAGTGGGTTCAGGGTAGGTTTAGTCAGTATGCAGTAATGCACAGCATGTCAGTGAGTGTCCACCCAGGTTCCTGACATAACTGAAGAAGGCTGTGTGATAGTCCTACGTGCCTGTTGCAGTTGTCTGGTAGAAGCAGCCCTTAGAAAAGTTCATGAGTGATTGTAGCTGTCTGCTAGTACAGATCACAGATGCCTTCCCAGTCTGGGATTGTGCTCTATCATGTAGTAGCTTCCTCCTGACATTGTACAGCTTATTAATGGCTGGGGTCTACCACACAGGTAGTAGTGAGTCCTGTTGTTATTTGGGATAGCACAATCCATGCAGTCCACTAGGTGTCCATAGAATGTGTATGTAAAGGATGCAGCAGTGTGAGCTGTATTTGCCACTGTCTCAGGGTCTCTGAAGGATACCACCTTGCTTCAGTGAAGTGAGAAGTTGGCTCATGAGACGTTCACCAAGATTACCCAGGATGGTTGTGTGGAGGGTATATGTATGTCCAGTGAGATACATGTATGTTCTGACCTTACCAATGAGGGGTATATCACTGGTGTGGAACATAGAATCCCCATGTTGGTGATGATCAGGTCCAATATGTATTCCCCCTTGTGGCTGTGCTGACTGGTTGTGCCATAGCATATGAGTCTACAAATTGTAGCGACTGTTGGGTGAGGGTGTCAGGGCTTGAGTAGTATTGCCAGTCAATATTTGTGTATATGAAGTCACACAATATAATGGTGTTTGTGGAGACCTTCATATTCTCCATAGTTCCCATGAAAGCCGAGTGTGGTTCCTGAGTTTGGGAGTGTGTTCTGTAGCAGGCAACAAACTGAAAGGCAGTATTGCACAATGGTAGTTGTATATGTATGGTCTGTGATGCTTTGTGCAGTGCTACTAACCCGGAGGTGTGTGTATCTGTGATGTATATGGATACTCCCCCTAGTTGTGTTGTCTGTTCCAAGTCTTGTTGTCAGACAGCATGGTATGAAACATAACCTGGTAGTGCTGGTGTGCATAAGCGAGCCTGAACCAGGCATCTGTCAGTGCACAGATATCACTATCCTCCATACTAAGGAGAGTCCTGAGTGGTCGCAATATGAGGTTAACACAACTGTTGTTGAGCAGCATTACCCTTAGTTTGATTTAACCTGTAATGTCTATGGAGGTGTGTTTGTCTTCTGAGCCCTGCTTAAAAATGGCACTATGGTGGTAGCAAGAGCCTTAGCCAGCATTCCAAAGTCCAAGGGTGACAGGTGCAAGCTGTCCATAGTGAAGCTACGTGGCATGTTGAGCATGTCACCACAGGCTGACAGACACTGTATCCCCTATGAATTAAACAAATTTGTTAGGCAACTGTTAAATGTGATATGTGTGTCCGTATACTGTGACATCATAATTGGTGGGTGTAAGATGCTAGACAAGGTCAGGGTCATACTGGCCTGGGCTACATGATCAGAGTGTTCCTCCATTTATCATGTCATGTGGTCCAGGGAGTAACGTCTGAGGTTATACACACCAGCATGGACAATGATGGTGCCAGTCCTGTACTTGCTTTGGAGTGACCTGACTGTCTGTGTTATGCAGCAGATCCTGGCACCCAACAGACAGCCCAAAGTAACCATTCCCTTGTTAGGGCTGGTGGGTGGTACGTCAGTGTGTCTGACAATAAGTGTCACCTATTACAAGTTTTTTAGGTGTGTTGTTTAGCCTGAAGGGCAGTGACTGTGTGGCACACCGACATTGTGAACTACGTGATATGTGGGTATTGTAGTGGGGTAGCAGGTGTGTGTGTGTTTGCTTTGGAGGTCTCTGCTGCTTAAGTAGAGTACATTTACAGCATCCGAGTATGTATATGTGTGATAATGTGGTTTGAGTGCTGTTGCTAGAGGATATGTGAGACTGATATGTGGTGTGTGTGGTTACCTTCACCACCTGATAGACTGTGCCAGTCATGGGTCGAGAGAGTTCAGCACCCTGTATGTCTATATAGGGGCAGCTCAAACATATATCTGAGTTTGTCGGGAGGAGGAGAGGGTTATCTGTGTACATGAGGCAGATGTGACATTGTGTCAATATCACAATATCCACCAGCTGGACTGAAGAGTACACACGAAACCGACCCTTGGACATGCCAGGATATTATCATGACATACTCTGTAGCCTGATCACAAAGGATCAGTAGGGTGTTAAGCATGTAAAAGAGTATAACAGAGATTAGTGCTCATGTTCGATGGTGTTTTGTAAAGAGTAGCTGAGAAGGAGTCAAGACTGAATCATGACACCTCCTTCAGCTATGTCATAAATAGCAATATACACCCATATATGTCTTGAGTCAGGGACAACTGTACCTGAGTGACAATGCTGACATCATGACAGACAGGCCCATATGTACATACCCATCTCCCACTGACAATAGTCCACGTCATCATACCAGGAGATATCACATGTAGAATGGATGAGCAGCTACCCTCACTGCCAAAAGCATGGCAGCAAGTGGAATACATTGATTCCCAATATGTGTCATGCACAAACTACAGAACAAACAGATCATGCACCTGAAAAGTCAGCTGATCCTCACCCCCTACACAGGATGTGGAACCGTTGAATGTGTCACAGCTACATATGGCACTCCACACAAGTGTTGGTGCACAACACACCATGGGAAGTCAAGTCCAGTACGCCTATGAAGTTTGATCTGCAAGGTCACGGAGTCCATCATGGTTGCAGTCATAAACAGAGCTATTAGAAGCTGACATACACACAACCCTACCAACCGTGGTATGTTCATGTGTGGATCATGGTTCCCAAACATGCTGGACTGTTTGCAAGGCAGCCACCCAGGACTTACATCAATGAACACATCTACACATGTGTCACATAGACTTTGAATAGCCCTTTATCAACATCCCAGACACATGTAGTATCCACAAAACCAACAAGCTGTGCATAAATATGTGTTGACATATGATGGAATGTCAATGTGTCCACAGATAGATCACACAAGGTAAGGATTCTGAGGTCTTGTTCAAGCTGTTGACACCTGCTGACCCACATGGACCATTCCTGGAATGGCATAAAACAAAGTGTACACACATCACCATGTCCAGTCTGATGATGTCACCATCCTATAAATACAGCAGGAAAAGGAAAACTAGCTAATAAAGCAAATAGCGCACTGTGTTAACGTGTCTCTTGTTAGTATCATAGCATAGTTAGGGAGGGGTTTGAATCCTGCAAACAGTTTGTGTGTGTGTGGGGGGCTGTGTATGTGTGCAGTTTCCTTTGAGAGGTGTTCCCTTTTTGGAGACTGGGAAAAATCACTAAAAGAGGTACATTCCTCTTTGGAAAGTCTGATGATGTCACCATCCTACAAATACAGCAGGAGAAATAAAACCAGCCAGTAAAACAAATAGCGTGCCATGTTAATGTGTCTCTCTTCATTATCATAACATAATTAGATAGGGGTTTGAATCCTGCAAACAGTGTGTGTGTGCATAGCGGGTGTATGTATGTGTGCAGTTTCCTTTGAGAGGTGTCCCCTTTTTGGAGACTGGGAAAAATCACTAAAAGAGGTACATTCCTGTTTGGAAAGACTGATAATGTCACCATCCTACAAATACAGCTGGAGAAGGGAAATCAGACAGTCAAGCAAATTGTGTGCCATGTTAATGCATCAATCTCTAGTATCATAACATAGTTATGGTAGGGGTTTGAATCCTGCAATTGCTGACTGTGTGGGGTGGGGTGTGCAGTTTCCTTTGAGAGGAGTGCACATTTTGGAGACTGGGAAAACACACTAACAGAGGTACATTCCTCTTTGGAAAGTCTGATGATGTCACCATCCTACAAATACAGCAGGAGAAGGAAAACCAGCCAGTAAAGCAAATAGTACACCATGTTAATGCATCTCTTTCTGGTATCATAACATAGTTAAGTAGGGGTTTGAATCCTGCAATTGCTGACTGTGTGTCAGGGGGGTGTATGTGTGCAGTTTTCTTTGAGAGGAGTGCACATTTTGGAGACTGGGAAAACACACTAACAGGGGTACATTCCTCTTTGGAAAGTCTGATGAAGTCACCATCCTACAACTATAGCAGGAGAAGGGATACCAGCCAGTCAAGCAAATAGCGTGCCGTGTTAATGCATCTCTTTCCAGTCGCATAACATAGTGCGGTAGGGGTTTGAATCCTGCAAACAGTGAGTGTGTATGTGTGCAGGCTTCTTTGAGAGGTGTCCCCTTTTTGGAGACTGGGAAAACTCACTAAAAGAGGTACATTCCTCTTTGGAAAGACTGATGATGTCACCATCCTACAAATACATCCGGAGAAGGGAAACCAGCTACTAAAGCAAATAGTGTGCCGTATTAATGCGTCTCTCTCTCTCTAGTATCATAACATAGTTAGGTAGGGGGTAGAATCCTGCAAATGCTGACTGTGTGTGTGTCACTGTTGGTCCATGTGGTGTGGATTTTGCTTTTACTATTGTATGACATAGTATGATTACAACAGTAAGTGCACTGCACACATCAGGTATCTGAGTGGCAAATATATATGTGTACATGTCCCCTCAATCAGTACATAGGTGTGAAGCCTGCATAACACATGAATACATTTGTTTCTATTGACAAGTTGTGCCGCTGCTTCTCAGATCGTAGGTCACATATGTATGTATGTGACACAGCCGTCCACTATCTTGTTCTGTGGCCAACGTCATCTATGGCACACACACCCATGACAGTTACTTAAGAGCAGTGTGAGTGAGGGTATATGCCTGGGGTATATGTCAGACATGGTCATACACAACAAAGACTGCCAAGAATGGACAGTCTTTATAGGTGTATGACTGCCTTGTGGATATGTATTCAGGCATCTAATGTCTTATGTGATGCACATTGGGACTCCACAATACCTATGGATATGTGGATACCAAGGGACACATGACATAACATGAGGCTGTATGTACACATATGGACACATCCCTAGTGTGTCTGCATGTACCTAAGGGGACTATATGCCAAACAGGTGTGGTCACAGGAATGGGTGGCGGTCATTACCACTGGTTAGTGTTATAGTGTAGCACCGGAAGGATCCAATTGTTACTGGGTTCCCTACTACTGTATGTCATTTGTCAGGACATCATCCAATGATTGCTTATAGTCATGCTGTTGAGGTTGTGTATACTACCAGACCGCAAATCATTGACAGATATTAACGGTATCACCCACAGCATAGTGTCAACCCATGTCATACACACGTCTACCCATGTTAGTACATAACTGTAGTAGAATGCATACTGGCCATTGAAAGATGCTATGAGATGTTAACAATGTGTACAACAGGGTATGCCACACCCCTCATGTGTCCACTATGCACGTACATCCAGACAGTGTGCACCCACCATGTTCACAGATGTACACTTGCTAATCTGTACTGCACACATCACACACGTACTGTCCACTCACTAACACATGCTGGCAACACATTACACTTCAGCCAAGTGGCACATGGGTGGACAATACATATTCAGACCTAACAGTGGTGTAAACAATGCTACATTGACAATTAGAGCTTTGATGCATAATGTCTGCTCAGATATACCTACAAGGATGTAGTTACACTTCCTTGTTGACAACTTGCTATTATTGCTACAGTGCTATAGTGTCACCCTGTGCATCAGCACCATGTTAGCCTGTCCCTCCGTCAATGATGCAGATGACAGGAGGTGACACAGGTATCATCATATGCACAGGGCGTTTTGTTGTTTGCCAGAGCCTGACAATGACCCATCCAATCGACATGTCTGTGTGTGTGTGTGTGTGTGTGTGTGTGTGTGTGTGTGTGTGTGTGTGTGTGTGTGTGTGTGTGTGTGTGTGTGTGTGTGTGTGTGTGTGTGTGAGGGACAACCAGTACAGCATGGGCCAATGTTGATGTAATGTGTGTGCGTATGTGCGAGCCCTAGTTGTTTGGTTAATGTGTGTGTGTCTGCATGCACACAGCTCCACCATGTGGCTGCCATATACGGTGGTTTGTGGGACAGCCACAGACTGTACCTGCTAGGCTGTACAGATCACTGTCTCCGGCCACGGACACAGTACCTGTGCCTGGAAGGGGTGCTACGGACAGTATTCAGTACCAACCCTGACTGGGTACTGTCATCAGAGGCAGAGGTATGATGACTGGACCCATGTCCCTGCTGGGACTGGCCAGAGTCACGTGCACGTGGTCTACTGGGACGGCCAATGGACAGGCCAGCCCCAGCATTGCTGGCACTGGCGCTGGTACTGCCACTACGGGAGCAGCTGTGAACTGTAGGCTGTCCGCGACCACTGCCAGCTGTTGCTGTTGCTGGCATGCGTCCACGTCAACGTCGCAACCATCCCACACGGGCCTGGCTCATGGAAGGCATGTTGTGGAGGGCATGTAATGTCTCCCCCCAACGTCTATCAACTACGGGAGCAGCTGTGAACTGTAGGCTGTCCGCGACCACTGCCAGCTGTTGCTGTTGCTGGCATGCGTCCATGTCAACGTCGCAACCATCCCACACGGGCCTGGCTCATGGAAGGCATGTTGTGGAGGGCATCTAATGTCTGCCCCCAACGTCTATCAATGACCTTGATGTAAGTCCGGATGGCACCGGCAGGGTCACAAATGCTGTAATTGATAGCAGTGTAATGTGCCCTCTGCACCCTAAGTCCCTGCCTGGTGTACCATTCCATACGTGCCTGAGCCTGCATTACAGCCCGGAACATACTGGTCGTCGTAAGACCTGTGAGGGCACGCCTGCCAGGGGCAATACAGCCAGTGGTGCTCCCCCGAGAACCCCTGGACCTCCGCCTATGTGGTACCATTCCGGGTCTATGGCTATGGCTGCTGTGAGGGGATGAAAGTGCCATGGGTACCACACTCTCCTGGTCAATGCCAACTGTATGCTGTCACTCGCCTATGGCCATTGGTGGTGAGGGATGTATTGACAGTATGAGTGTGTGCATAGATTGGGTTGAACGCTGTGTACTGTCGATTGGCAGACCAATGACAGACCCTGTCAAATCTTCCTGTGCCAAAGTACATGTGTCATCATCACCACTATTCGTGGCAGTGGCTTCAGGTTGCCTGCTGCTTTTGCCAACCCCTAACTCAGCACCTGTGAGAGGAAGACAGGAAACACACTTTACGGTCTGCACATGCACACGTGCACACATGCACACATGGACACATGCACACATGGACACATGCACACATGAACACATGAACACATGCAGACATGAACACATGAACACATGCACACATGCACACATGCACACACGGACACATGGACACATGGACACATGCACGCATGGACACATGCACACATGAACACATGAACACATGCACACATGAACACATGCACACAGGAACACATGCACACATGCACACATGAACACATGCACACATGCACACAGGAACACATGCACACTCCTCACTACAGCAGATACACACACACAACAGCAATCCAAAACATACTCAATAGTGGTTGAAGGTGGGTGACAGTATCACAAGGCAAACAGTCACGTCACATGTGTCAGCATGCAGAATATGTGTTGATCAAGTCCATGCAGTGTGAGTGTAGACAGCCATAGTTAATGACAGTGTACATGGCTGTGGTGCATGTGTGTACATGTTCAGTGATTGCCTACACCCTGCAACACAATGTGTACAAGGACACATTTATGTGCAAGTATTATAAGCTCTGCAATGTCCTGTGCACCATCACTCACAGGTATACATACCATGGCTGCATGTGTTATTTGTGTGTCACATGGATTTCCATGTCTGATTGCAGTGTCTGTGTCTGTATCAGATAATTGTGGACACAGGTGTAGCACATGCATGCTATGTACACACATGGGATGAGTGGTACATGTATACGTGATGGAATACCAATCCTGGACATGACCATTGTACAGTGGTTATGGTGAGTGTGGGTCATATTCCAGATATTCCAGTGCCAGCCATGACATTGCATGGTACATGACTGCAGCATTAAACATCACACATACCCAATGTGTGTCATGTGACCTATATACCCAATAACATTCCAGGACAATTATGTGTCACTTTGTACAGAATGCGACTGCTATGCATATTGTGTATAGTTGCATATGTTTGCACACACAACATGCTGTGCATAATGTGTATAGGTGCATATGTGTGCACACACACAACATGGAGGTGCAAAGCAATGACAGCTATGTGTAGTACTGTGGTCACTGTAACTGTATGGGGTGTAGTGCCATTAGCAATCATCATCATGCATCATGTGGTCACTCAAGGCCACTAAAGTGTGCTAGACCACCACCTAGCATGCTGTACCTGAACCGCAGTGCCGTGGCTAAGTTCACAATTACACAGCCACATTGCACAAGGGTGTGTGAGGTGCCCAATAGGGAGCATTGCCTAACATGACTGTGTTATGTGTTGAAGAGTGTTGCACAGCCCCATGCTAGGCCCCTACCCCTCAGGTATATTATGTGTGGTGTGTGGATGACATGTGAGATACTGAAGTGTGACCTGGCAGTGGGTCTCCAGTTACACTATGTGTAGCATGTTGAGGTGTACTGCTTATGACAAACGTGTTATGTTGTGTACATGTGTGTCAACTATGCCTATCCAATGTGCAGTACAGTGTTGCCACATTTGTGTCTGATACTCTGTGCATTGCATGTGATTGAGGCAGCTACTGACTTTGCTGAGATGTTTAACGTCTC